>NC_079209.1:20077824-20105324 GCF_026745355.1 Beta vulgaris subsp. vulgaris
GGGTATAATGTTAACACGAGAAACATTAGGTAAAGGAGGAATTTTATGATCAAATACTCCTCTATGAGGAGGAAGGTCTATAGGGTCCTCAAAGACTGTGTTATACTTTTGTTTGAGCTAATCCAATTCATCACTTTCACATTATAACTGATTGTAACAAGTTTGGACTGGACAGTCCATTAATTGCAGAAAACAAAGATGAGCAGTTGAGTGAAAAGCTTTGTCACATGTTTTGCCCTCCAAAACCGTCACTCTACTAGGTGGAATGCCTCTTAGTACAAAAGATTCACCTCCCAAATTAAAACTTATCACTAACTACTAAAAACCCGAGTTAATCTGACCTAAAGTGCTCAACCATTGTACACCAAGAACCATATCACACCCCCCTAAGGGTATCAACATAATTTTAGCCACAAAAGGCTTCTTGTTCATTGTCCATGTAAACTTTTCACATTTATAATTACACACAATTTGATTTTCATCAGCTACTGTAATGGATTGAGAGGGAATAGTCGCCATTGTACAACTTATCTTTTCAGCAAAAGATAAATCTAAGAAGTTATGTGTACTTCCAGAATCAATTAAGATATGCAGAGGTTTACTATTCACACTTCCTACCACCATCATAGTTTGAAAATTTTGGTAACCTGCCATACACTATTTGATATGATAGGCTCTGTCAACTGCTTGTCTTTATCATCCATTTCTACATCTTCCCCCTCATATGATTCATCAAAATCTCCTAAGAATTCAATTGTAAATAGTTGAGGTTCTTTAAACTGGCATTTATGACCTTTTAAAATTTTTCATCACAATAAAAAGATAGCCCCTTGGCTATCTTTTCAACTCTCACATCATGGGGAACATGTGTTTCGGTTATGGCTTGAGATGGTTTAGTTTGTGGTGTAGGTAATAGGGGTGGTTTATTGGCATTATTGTTGTAAGGGATAGCGTGTTAAGGTTTAGGGTTGTATGTTGTTTGTGAGTTATTGTGTTTATAGGTTTTATAGAAGTTTTGAGATGAGGTTGATGCTTGTTTTTCTGCAAGTCTAGCATATTCTACAGCTTTGGAAATGTTATCAGGTCTGAAATCCTTCACAAAAGGCTTGATGGATGGTTTAAGACCCCCAATAAAGCCGTCTAAATGTATGAATCAGGTAAAACATGGTTGCTTTGCATCATAATGGACC
Organism: Beta vulgaris subsp. vulgaris; assembly: GCF_026745355.1. NCBI lineage: Eukaryota > Viridiplantae > Streptophyta > Magnoliopsida > Caryophyllales > Amaranthaceae > Beta > Beta vulgaris. Next base: position 20,079,015 of record NC_079209.1, read on the forward strand.
TTAGATTTTCAAATTCATCAAGATAAACCTCCAAATCGCCTAATTGTTGCAGTTTATTAAATTGTTCTACAACATTTAGACTCCGAGTATCTTAAAATCTAGCAGACAAATCAATGATGAAATCATCTGTAAAGGCTCGAAAACTATAGCCTTGAGAAAACACTTCGACCACTCTACATGTGAGCACCAAAAATATTACATGTACGTATTCTTAATTTTATCATCATGGAAAATCGTTTTTGAATAAGAAATTTGCTTGCATGTCAACTATGACCATAAATGGTTTGTATAGCAATAAAGTTATCATATGACCATAGTAGGACAAAGAAGAGTGAAGGTGTAACACCACGGATTTCGCTCATAATTTCTCCAACTTATTTTCCCTTAATTATTATTTTCCGTTAAATTTAGAATATTTTACTTCTTCAAAAAAAATTATATCTTATTTATTTGTTTTCCAACTTTTTAAATGTTGTATTTGTCAAATTTATTGGATTAGAATTTTTATATATATTCTACTATTTAAAAGTGTGGGTTTGATCTAGTATTTTTATTTATTCGGTTTTAGTGCGTTTTGGACCATTGCACGACCTTTTAACGTGAAGTTTTATGTTCCTAAAAGCTGTCCGAAAAAAATGTCTTGTATGGGAGATATTTTCAGATTCATTTCAACCTTTGAAATCCCTTTGTAACACCTATTTTATTACCCCATTAATTTCACTTGTAACCCCCTTTTATTTCCCCTTTTGCTGCTGGAAATTGATTAGAAAATCAGTCCATTTTCCTCATTTTCTTCGACCATTTGAAGAGACAAAGTTGAGAGGAAAAGTTCATCTCGGGTTTTCCTGCTACACCTCACGAAAATGGATATCACCGGAGATCTAACCATTGGATCGCCCTGAAATCTGGACAGCACGTTTAGGACATCTGGGCCTTCATTGTGACCGAAGCGATTTTGATGTTGAATTTTCAATTGCCAGAAATCATGATCGGAGAAGAGCAGTACATAATGAAATTGCAAGCAATTTGAGGTCTTCAAAGGTAACTAACGGCTCTTCGAGCATGATTAGAGTTCGTTTAGGATTTATCTAGTTGTATTACTTAAGTTGGGTTAGTATCTATTTTAGGAATTTGGGTGGGAATAACTCTATGTTATATGCTTGTTTCATGATTTTTTATGAATAGTATGAGTATGTCATTGTTTGGAGAACTTGTGAATTTTGTTGTCTACTTGGAGGGTTTATCATGAACTTTATTTATATGTTTCAGTATCATTGTTTCAGGATGTTATGTGCTAGTTAACTTTTATCATGCGATGAATTTTCTGTTGCGGTGAACATGGTTTATGGAAAAGTGACGGAGTGAACATAACGTGTGTAGTATGGTCAATTGTGTATCGGTTTCGATTCACGAAACGTGATTGTTGCTCACTTTGAAAAATGTGACTGTTGTGTTTACTTTCTTGAGAGTTCAGCATGGTTTTGGTTAGTAGTCTTTGTAAAATTCTTTTTATAGGCATGTATTGCATGGTAGCATGCGTGGTAGCTTGATAAGGTTCAAGAGTTTTGTTGTAAGTAGTTTATTATAGTATGCTTGGTATTGATTTGAAGGTCTGCTGTTTTTTTTTTTTCCTTTTGTTTTTGTCTTCCTTCTCTTCTATTTTTGCTGTGTGTATTATATAGATTGGAATTTGTAGTTGTACATGTGTTTATGAGTTGGTTTATCAGTTGTCAGGTTATGCATAAAATGTTGTAGTTTTATAAATCAATATCTAAGTTGTCGACGTTACAATACTCAAGGGAGAATAATACTGTCTGTAGTTCCGTTTCGCCAAGAGTTATGTACCGGGAGTATTGTAACTATTGTTGTAATTAACCTTGTACCCAAACTCAGACAACGAGAGTGTAGTAGTTGGAGTATTTGACTATATTGTGTTTTTGGTGTATAAGTATGATTTACTGTTGGTTTATTCTTTTTAGTGGAGTGAAATGATTTTTATTAGTATTATAAGTGCTATTACTCTGAGAAGAATAAATATCGTTGAAATGAGACTTCTGGATTGCGATCCTAGTTTCTGCTGATTTTAGGTGTAAGGCCTGAAGGGCATCCTTATTATTTATATTTGATGAGTAAGTTATTGTATTTATTTGTAGAAATATTTATTGAGATCAAGATATCCGGTGGGATAGATGTACTCCCTGGTGAAGAACATGCCAACCACCTAGGTTGCGATTTAGGGGTATTACCTGGGTTAATTGTTGTCGTCCGAGAGGTTGGGAAGTACTAAGCTAGGTACTATCCTGCATCGGGAGTTTGGCCATTCTTAGACACAGGCAGTAGGGAACGTAAGCCCATAAGCTGTTTGGAGATTTCGATCTGACAAACCTTAGGAAGTGGGTTGCGATCCACTGGCGTTCTGCTCTTTCTCAAAAGCTATTTATATTATTATGGAGGCTTATGATTGATCGTGTACGCTTACATTACGTTTACTATTCATGATTTACCTTATTTAAGCATGTTAAATTGTCAGTTGTCTTTTGGTTGTTACTTGGTTTAGTTTGATATTTTATATATGTTGATTAAGACTTATTTATTAATGCTTGATAACTCCTATATGGATCCTAATTGAGCTGGGAGAGCTGTTAGTTACTCCCCACTGATTTTGGATGTTTGTTGTTTATTTTTGCAGGATATGTTGATGAGAATCTTATTTGATTTTGGGCTTAGGTTGAGATGTGAGCATTAAAATGTTAGATGTTTTAGGCCTAGACTCTTTGTTAATTTAAGAGTCAGTTTTCTCTTAAGGTTGTTAATTTAATTCATTTATACTATTTTTTTTTCTGTGTTGGTTTTATCACTAAGTTATTTAAACTAATTCTTGTAGTAGTGATATTCCCAGAAGACGATGTTTCCACCATCGTCTTATACTACTACTATTATTATTTCTTTCTTTTCCGCTTTGAAATTCTGGGGTGTTACAGAAGGACTACCTATGTTACGAGGTAGTTAAATTTCCTAGGAGGATAAGACGAATAAATAAACTTTGGAAGGCAATTTAGAAGACAACATTGATGAAGGAAAAAAAAACAAGTCTTATTTCAGATTTGGGACCTTGAAGTAAAACCCCTATAAGGCCCATGGATTAAGGAGGGAAAAATCTAAAAATACTTTTATTATCCCTTCCATATGTGCACTAGGAATATATATCATTTGGTTGGGTTAGGAAGGGGTTATTAGAGCCCAAACATATGATAAAGTTGGGTTAGGGGCTACTGGACAACAACTCAAAGAAGAGAGATGATCTCATTCAAAATTAAGAGGAAAGTCAAATTTGGAAATTGAAATAGGTAGTAAACAACCCTAGGTTGACAACACAACTCTCAAAGTTCTTAAATTCTACTGTTTGGGCATTACCACCTTCTCTCTTCCCTTTGCTTGCAACACGCTAGAGGTAAGAACCTCTCTCACTCTTCCTTTTCTCATCTTCTATTCTTATTTTATGTTCATTCTTTTAAATCACTTTAAGGAAACCTAATCTAGTGTTTGAATGTAACTTTTATAGAAAAAGAAGACTTGGAGTAAATTTCTTTTGAAGGAGTATAAGAAGATTTAGAGGAAACCATCCTCATAGAAAGGTAAGAAGGTCAAAAGGAGTAAAAGAGTATGTTTCAAGTTGGGATTTAGGTTTAGATCATGAAACTTGGGTATTTAAGCCTTGCAAGATTTAAGAAGATAGGAGAAAGGTCCAAGTAATAACTAGTGAGAATTAAGGTACATAAGAACACCCTCTTTCTATTACACCCTCTTTATTTTGGTGAAAATATGATGGATTGTATCACAAATATGATTTTATAAACCAAATAGACGAAATTTGTACATGCATGTAAAATTTTGAACCATGGTTATATTTGCATGTGATTGATTTTGATTTATAAGTAACATTTTTTTATTCATCCATCCAAGAGAGGAAGAAAGTCACACTAGTATAGTGAAAGTAAAGGATTTGATTAATATGTGATTTTGAGATATGTTTATAAGTATATAAGTAAATGCATGCATGTTTATCAAACAATGAAATGGAGGTCATGTTAGTAAGATTTTTTATTCCCATTTGAATTTTGTGAAGGAACCCTCTTAGAAAGGAAATCTCTTTGAATTGGGGAGAATTGATGAATATTGTTCTCGGATTTGGAGTGACCAGTTACTGTAAATCGTATTTTAAGCCCCCAAAACATGATTGTTAACCCTTCCCTATTTCTAGAGAAAATTTTCATAACGAAAAATTCTCGAGGATAGGTCTTGAAATTTCCCGATTTGAAGTTTTGAGCAGAAAGGCATGTACATTTTAAACTCACTGTTTGTGTTGGAATTTTTCTGACGAAAATTTCATATGTTCAAATTAAATCAATCTTTTTAATAAAGTTCAAAAGAGCTTATTAAGAAGTTTTATTACCAGCAGTAAAGATATGATTATTTTATTGTATTTTTACACCAAACTAATATGTGACGTTGCTAGTGTTAAACTAAATATTTCAAGAGAATATGCAAATCTTGCAATCAATAGCAGAGCTATATTAGCCGTGATTCTTCTTCCCCTCCCTTGATGAACATGTTTTCCTTTTAACATGAGTGATATTGATAAACTGTACATGAAAACTGTTTGTGTAAATAAATTATGGAAGCATTTGGGTAAAGGCCGAGACCAATTAGGGTACGGTATGAACAACAACAAAAGCCCTTGGAGGATGGGTGATCTCCTTCCAAACCCTCGCTAGGTGGGTGAAGTCCAGCAAATAATAAAAATTAGTCATGTCCTAGTTAAGGATTGCAAGTATAAGAATTTAAAACGGTGGGGTGACGACCTCCAATAGTTTAGAGATAGTCGGCTTCTTGTATAAGGAGTCCCTCTCTATTCGTGTTCGCTTTACCCAAGTATTTAAACGCTATTGATCTAAAGGAGTTTTGAATAACTTAAGTGGTGATCTTCATGATACATATTCTTATTCTAAATCTTTTGCGCAAGAATAGTAATCCTAATACTATAGTAAACACTCTATTTGTGAAACATATTGATTTTAACATAACTTGTTTACATAAGGTGCAAGCCACCAATAATGAATTTAGGGGTGGACTTTTGTACTCAACTGTTGTTGATATTTGTTCTTGAACCTGCCGTGGTGGGGGAAGGGTTGTAATTGATTGTAGGAAGAACAAAGGAGGTGGGGTGAACTTCCTTGATTTGCCATGGTCATGTAGGACGATGTCACTTTCTGGAGTCTTTTGTTGGGTTTGCTCCTTAGTTTATCTCCATCTCTTTGGAGAGTAACTTGATATATGTAGTAATTGTATATGTATTTTTAATGGTTTTCTTTTAAAAGATAAAGGAGGGTGGTGATGTAATAAGAATAATTATAATTACTAAATCTTAAGTATGTTATTGTAACTAAATTAGCACCTGTACAATGTGATAACTCCAAGTGGTTTAAGTACGTTTCCGCGGCACACATAAAGGCTATTATTATGTTTTATAAATTGTGGGGCTATTAAATCATCCTAATCCACATGTTTCCTTACAGACAAATAACTTGAGACCCAATTCTCAGCTTTATCTGTCATATAAACAGAAGCCAAGTCTACTCCTTGTTCATCAAGAAATTTCCACAGATTAAAGAATCTCATGCATTTTTTAATCCAAATTATAGGATTAACTCCATCAAACTTAGGAAATTCAAGTTTGGCGTTAATACCTTGAATATGATTTCTGGGTCTTGGACTAGACACAACACAATCATTAGATGCAGAATTTGAAGTAATAGAATCCTTCAATTCCCTCATCATCTGCAACAAACTTTGCATCGTTTTGGCTTGATCTTCCAACTTTTTCTCCAATGATTTCACTTGTTCCTCCATAGCTACAGATTTCCTAGTTGCAGGCGCCAGAATGAAGAGTTTTACCATAATTTTCCAGAAGAAAAGCCTCACTAGTTTCAGCTAGGAATTGCTAATTTTCATTTGCACATTTCATCAAACATTGAGTGCGCGTTTAAGAAACAACAATGGTGTTATTGAATCGAATTTTGTCTCTGATACCAATGATGCAGGATAACATATCTTGCTAAGAAAGAATAGAAATAGAAGAGGTATAATAGAAAATACTAGGAGAGAAGAAGAGTGTGTTTATATTCCGTAATGAATCAGTTGAGTTTACAAATGACACTTCTCGAAGTTCAAGACAAGGTTTATTTCAACACATCTTTTTAGAACAAGAGACAAACTATATTCAAGCACTTATCAAATGAATCACCGAATACCGTAAAATCATCCATAAATACTTTCATATTTTGGTCAATTAAATCAGAAAATATACTTATCATACATCTTTGGAAAGTACCTGGGGCATTACATAAACCAAAAGGCATTCGTCTAAAAGAAAATGTACTGAAAGGACACGTAAATGTGGTTTTATCTTGTTCTTCAGGGGCAATGGGAACTTGTGTATAACCAGAATAACCGTCAAGAAAACAAAAGAAATATTGTCCGGCTAATTTTTGTAACATTTGATTAATAAAAGGTAAAGGAAAGTGATTTTTCTAGTTGATTGATTCAACTTTCTATAATCAATACACACTCTCCATCCATTAGATATTCTAGTTGGGACAAGGTCTCCTAATTTATTTTCAACTACTGTTATTTCAGACTTTTTAGGAACCACATGAATTGGACTGACCCATTTAGAATCATAAATTGGGTAAATTACTCATGCATCTAACCATGTTAGAATCTCTTTCTTCACAACTTCCATCATTAAAGGATTTAGTCTACGTTGAGCTTCTCGAACAGGTTTAGCATTATTTTCTTAGAAAATTCTATGCATACACATAGTTGGGCTAATTCCTTTTATATTAGCTAGTGTCCATCCAATAGCCTCTCTGCGTTCTTTAAATACTTTTAGTAATTTTTGGACCTGTGATGGAGTTAATGAACTACAAATAATAACAGGTAGCATCTCATTATCACCAAGATAAGCATATTTTAGATTCAAAAGAAAGTGGTTTCAGTTCTAATTCAGGTGCTTTAACAATTGAGGGAACTAATCTTGTGGTAGATAATGGTACGCCTAAACTTTGTTTTTCAGCAAAAGAACAATCAACTATTCGAGTTTCAATATCATTAACTAGTTCCCCATCATCAATCAATGCGACAATTTCATTAACTACATATCTAAGTAAATCACCAAATAATTGACCTTGATCAAATAAATTTTGTGCAATATCATCAATCACATCAATGGTATCAATGACACACAAATTATTGATGTCAATAGGGTATCTCATAGCATCGAAAATATTAAATCTAATTATTTCACCATCAAATTCCATAGTTAGATTACCCTCATGTACATCTATTTTAGTTTTAGAAGTCTTTAAGAATGGTCTCCCTAATAATAAAGGTACATTAGAGAGATCAGAATTAACACCCATATCCAACACATATAAATCAGCTGGAAAAACTAACTCATTAACTTGTACTAATACATCTTCTAAAACACCAATAGGATATGCATTAGAACTATCAGCTAATTATACTACAACATCGGTTATTTTAGACAGTGGACCTATATTTAGAGAATCATAAATAGATTTGGGCATAATATTAATACAAGCACCTAAGTCGAGCATGCATCTTTCAAATCTACAATTACCAATTTTACATGGAATGGAGAACATTCCAGGATCTTTGCACTTAGGTAAAAGTTTCTTTTCAATCACATCATATATATTTTCACCCATATTTACCATGTCAGATTCCCTAAGTTGCCTTTTATGAGTGCATGATTCTTTTAGAAATTTAGCATACATAGGCACTTATTTTATAGCATCAAGAAAAGGTATGTTGACTTCAACTTTCCTAAAAGTTCCTAGGATTTCATTATCAATAATATCTTTCTTAGGTTTAGAAAACCTAGAAGGGAAAGGAGGCACATCTTTACATTTAGAAAAATCTAAATTAGATTTAGAGTTTTTAGTTGGATTCTCCTTATCTTCAACTTCTTTCTCTTTTTCTTTTAATCTCTCTTGATTTTCTAAGATTGTTTCATTAATTTCATCTTCAGTCAACCCATTCTTAGGTCTCACCTCTAGTTCATCATCAATTTCTCTTTTTTTAGCTTTAGGGTCCTTTAATTCTTTCCCGCTCCTAAGTATGACAACTTTTGCATTTTCCTGAGGATTAGGAAGGGGTTGAGAAGGTAATTTTCCAGATATTTGAGTTTACAGATTACTTAATGACGTACATATTTTGACCTATTTGGGTGTCTAGATGTTGTAAATGAGAATCGGTCTTCTTTTGATAACTAACACCTTGTGAATAGACTTGTCCTATTTTATTAGTTAGTTGTTTAACAAGATCTTCTAAAGACGCGTTTCATGACTGGGATTGTTGTTGGGGATTAATATGAGAATATGGCCTGGGATTAGATTGTTGAAATGGTGGTCTAGGTTCATATCTCAAATTAGGATGGCCTCTCCAACCTTCATTATAAGTTAATGAGAAAGGATCATATTTTCTTTGCGGTTGACCTATGAAACCTCCTAAAGCATTTACATCTTCATTATGCAATATTGAACATGCATCAGTGTTATGGGACACATCAGCACTTATACCACAAACTTTTGATTTTGACTCATGACAAACAATTTTAGATATTATTGTAGTTAAATTGCTAATTTGTTGAGCATCTTCCTTTAATTGATAATGAACAGAAGTAACATCAAGCTCATTTAGTCTCCTAATATATATCATTTCTAGTACTAAACTGTTGTGTGTTCCGTGCTATGTTAGAAATTAATTTTTTAGCTTGACTAGGTGTTTTATTTACTAATGCCCCACCACTTGCATCATTTATCATTCCCCTATCATTCGGCAATAAACCCTCATAGAAATATTGAATTAATAATTGGTCACTTATCTGATGTTGAGGACATAAAGCACATAACCTTTTAAATCGTTCCCAATATTTAATTTATAAAGTGACTCGCTAGGTTACTGTCTCATACCATATATTTCCTTACTTATAAACCCATATCTACTTGCGGGAAAGAAATTTTCTAGAAAAGCTTTTTGTAGTGCATCCCAAGTAGTAATTGATACAGGAGGAAGAGAATATAACCAATCTTTAGCTACATCAAACAATGAGAATGGGAAAGCATGGATTTTAATATGATTAGGGCTAATGCCTTCAGGTTTCATGGAAGAGCAAACAAGAAGAAATTCTTTTAAAAATCGATTAGAGTCCTCACCTCTATGACCATGAAATTTAGGAAGAAGATTGAGAAAACCTGAATCTAACTTTAATGGTTTTTCCAATGTTGTAAAAACAATGGCTAACGGCTCATCATCCAGCTTCGGTGCAGCTAACTCCTTCAAAGTTCTTTCTGTCATTTCTTCTTTGAACAATTTCTCAATATAGAGACAATGTTCTCGTTGTTTTTCTAAGAATTTTTTCCTTGTTTTCCTTGACGTCCATTCGATTTTACGATCACATATAGTATATGTTAAAATGATATAGTGTATGTTAAAATGATATAGTGTATGTTAAAATGATATAGTGTATGTTAAAGTGATACAGTGTATGTTAAAATGATATAGTGTATGGTAAAATGATATAGTGTGTTTTGAAATGATAGTGTTGCTGTGATAGTTCTTTTACAGTGTATATTATCAGATTATGTGTTTTGGATATGATATAGTGTATGTTAAAATGATATAGTGTATGTTAAAATGATATAGTGTGCGTTAAAATGATATGTTCTCTACAATTATTTCTTGCAGAGCACGTTGGACAGCAGGATGGAAGAAGTGATGCTGGTGTTAGTGAAGGAATTCATTCTGGTAAAGTTCCTGGTAGTGAAGGAATTGATGTTGGTAAACTTGTTGTAATAAAACAAGTACCAAAAGATCACAAGAAGAGGGTAAGAGATTTAAGTCTGAATGAAACCTTGCAATCTCAGAAGAAGAATAAAATATCCACTGTTGCTCAAGAAAATACGGTAAACCCGTTCAAAACTAATTGCTGTGGTAAAAAGCTTTGTGAGTTGAATGAAGCTTTTAGTTTTGAGCAGAAAAAGCTGTTAGTGAAATTGGTTTTGGATTTTTGTTGGATTTGAAGATTTCCAGGACTAACAATGCTTTGAGTGCATGGTTGGTGGAGAGGTTTGATGGTGGTTCTGGGATGTTTAAGGTTGGTTATGGGAAAGAGTTCAGGGTGAACCAATTTGATGTCTATGATGTGTTTCAGTTCCCTATGGTTGAAGGAGATGATGTGGTGGATGTGTCTAGGGGACCTAATGCGGAGAATCCGCATTTTGATTTAAAAGCAAGTTGGAGGGAGTATTTTAAAGTTGATCGGGAGAAAGGTCAGATTCCTTTGAGTGCTGTATATTCTGAGTTAAAGAAGTTAGTTGATGGTGGGGAGGTTTTAAAAAGCTTTATGTTTTATTTGCCTTTTCTTCTTTTTTAGCTCCAGTTGCAAATAGCACACTTGATTTGAGGCTTGTTCTAGCTGTAATGAGGTTCGAAAAATTCCTCGTTTCAATTGGTGTAAATATATTTTGGGTAGGTTGCTGTATGCAAATATTCTGTTCAAGAATTCAATGTGGTCTAATGGTGGTCGGGCACATTATAGTGGTTGTATAATTTTGTTGCAGTTGATTTACTTCCATCACCTACAGATTGGTTATGGGGTGCCTCCAACTCAACGGCCTCTGCTGGCTCATTGGGATAATGAGTCAATTTCTAAGAGAATTCGTCGTGAAGTATTGTGTGATAAGTTTGGGAGTGGTTTGCTTGGTGAAACTTATCCAATAAGTGCCAAATTTTACTTCACTGATGATGGGCAAATTAATTTCAGCCGGATGAAGCCGGTTAAAAAAAAATTGAAGTTCAGTATGTACCACGTCCTGTATTGAGTAATGATACATGAAGTGGTGGAAGTAGTGGTGGTGATGCAACAAAGAAGGCTACGCCCAAGAGGAAGGTGAAGGGCAAGCTTTATATTCAGTTTGAGCTTCCGCCAGGAAGTCTCACTGATGAAGAAATTACTGCTCAAGCTAGAGATGTAAGTTCAAATTTTTGATATAGTAGAGTTTTGACTGATATAGCCTGGTTATATGTGATATAGTGTATGTTACAATGATATAGTGTATGTTAAAATGATATAGTGTGTTTTCGGATAGTGTATATTGATAGATATAGTGTATGTTAAAATGATATAGTGTATGTTAAAATGATATAGTGTATGTTAAAATGATATAGTGTATGTAAAATGATATAGTGTATGTTACAATGATATAATGTATGCTAAAATGATATAGTGTGTTTTTGGATAGTGTATGTTGATATGATATAGTATATGTTCAAATGATATAGTGTATGTTAAAATGATATATTGTATATTACAATGATATAGTGTATGTTACAATGATATAGTGTATGTTAAAATGATATAGTGTATGTTAAAACGATATAGTGTATATTATGATGATATAGTGTATTTTATGATGATATAGTGTTTTTGGCTATGATTTTTGTATGTTAAGTCAAATGATATAGTGTATGATTTTTGCATGTTAAGTTAAATGATATAGTGTATATTGATATGATATAGTATATGTTAAAATGATATAGTGTATGTTAAAATGATTTAGTGTATGTTACAATGATATATCGTATGTTAAAATGATATAGTGTATGTTAAAATGATATAATGTATGTTAAAATGATATAGTGTATGTTATGATCGATGATATAGTGTTTTTTGCTATGATTTTTATATGATGATAAGTGGATGATTGTATTTTATAACATGTTGCACAATTTCATAATGTCCTTCAGGGTTCATCCTTGCTCTAATCAGCGCAGGACATTCAGTTGTTGTGATCATAACTCTTCTTGTCCTTTGTTTCTTTGATTTGTTGTCTTGTATTATAATATCTGTATTATTCTCTCCTTGTTTTTCTTTGATTTTGGTATTTCTTTTCCCTTGAGCAGAACAAACATAGTACTTTTGTTGCACAACTGATGTTCCTTCTTTTTTTTCTGTTTTTGGATTTTCTAACACTGAATCCTACTATAGCAGCATGCTAACAATATAACTCATGTATATTATCCAATGTTGATCTAACTTGACCAAGTAAAACTCCTCCAATTTCATGTTTATTCAGTGATTGGCCAATTGAACCTGTTATAAAAGAATGAAGATATTTTTTTCACTTTTATTAGAGTGTATGTATATATGATATAGTGTATCAATTTATGATATAGTGTATCTGTGTGTGATATACTGTATTTGTGAATTTTAGTCCATTTTTTAGTTCCATAGTACGTATTATTTTTGTTATATTCAACAGTGTATTTGTGTATGGTATAGTGTATCTACATATGATATAGTGTATCTATATATGATATAGTGTATTTTGTGATGATATAATGTATTTTGTGATGATATAGTGTATTCTGTGAAGATATAATGTATGTTAAAATGATATAGTGTATGTTAAAATGATATAGTGCGTATGTTAAAATGATATAGTGTGTGTTAAAATGATATAGTGTATGTTAAATGATATAGTATATTTTGTGATGATATAGTGTATGTTAAATAATATAGTGTATTTTGTGATGATATAGTGTATGTTAAAATGATATAGTGTATGTTAAATAATATAGTGTATTTTGTCATGATATAGTGTATGTTAAAATGATATAGTGTATGTTAAATAATATAGTGTATTTTGTCATGATATAGTGTATGTTAAAATGATATAGTGATATTAAAATGATATAGTGTATGTTAAAATGATATAGTGATATTAAACTGATATAGTGTATGTTAAAATGATATAGTGTATGAATGTTATAGTGTATCTGATATAGTGTAATAATGAACGATATAATCTATGTGATATAGTGTATTTATAGATTATATAGTGTATTTATGTATGATATAGTGTATATGAGTTAAGCATATATAAAGGAGGTAACCTTTTATGTATGATATAGTGTATCTGAGTTAACATTTGGTATTTTTCAACTTTACGGACGTAACCTTTTATTAGTATGGCCATAATAAAATAAAACGAACCCAACTGTAGTTAAGGCATGGTTTAATGACATAAAATAATAATTACCTGTATTGGGTAGCGTGAATAATCTTGTGATGATTTTCCGAACTGCAGTCACTTCACTTAAAAAGAATGGCGCCCTTTCATTTCTTCTCAGCTATTCCAAAAAGAAACCCACCATACGAAGCAAGGCGGTTTTTAAGCGATTTTAAAGCAATTTTAAAGCGATTTTGGAATTCATTTTGTTAATTTAGCAAGGTACATTCATAATTCTCTTTTTTTTTGTTTATGTTAGATTTCATGAGAAATTTTTTCTGGGTTATCATAGGGTTTATGTTTTTGTGATAAATATTTCAATTTTTTTAGCGAATTGTTATCATTTGTTAGTAAACAAGTTGATAATAAGTGTATCATGTTTAATGATTCAATATCGTTTACATTTGCTGTGAATTGATAAACTGAAACTCAACAAGTTAAATTAAAATAGGGGATAAAACAGGGGGTAGTGTAGTGGTGGTTTGAAGTTGGTTTTATGCTGATTTTTGGTGTTTTTTCAAAGGATAAATATGGCTTCACTTGATCAACTTCACCTAGTCCTCTTAATGCATGAGATTCTACGTTTCCATATTTTACCTCGAGTTTCTGACCCAAGGGACAGAGTGTGTGTGGAAAGTGTCTGCAGAGAGTGGAGGACCATTGCAAGGTATGGTTTAGAAGATGCCCACGAATTGTTGGGTATGGAACAAATTATGTCGTTTCATGTGTTCTCTAAAGTTTCAGGTTGGGATTGTACAAATGTTAAGAATGTTTGTAAAAAATGGAGGAGGATGTGGATGGTAAGGGAATCAGTTCATTGGACGCCCAACCAGGATAACACCTCCATGACGTGGGCTCTGAAGTGGTGGGCTTACTGTGATGGGTTCCCAATTTTATTTGCTGAAGAATAAAACTTTAATTAGAGTTAGTTAGGGGCTTAGAGCTAGGGGTTTTACACTTGTTTTTTTGGTTGACACTGTAAGTAAAGAACCATATTGATCTAAACAACTCCTTTTTTGATGATCAAGAATCTTTAAACTATTATTATTTGTCACTGAATAATGACATTGTGATGTCATATCAGTGACATATCTTTTGTAATTAATTGATGAATGCTATATATATATGTATCATATATGAAGTTGGTTAATCTTTTTTTCTGTTATGTATATATGAATAATTGTGTTCTATTTGATGTATTGTTTTTTAGACTGATATAGTGTTGGTCTTTTTGATATAGTGTAGTTTTAAATGATATAGTGTTTGTGATAGTGTATGTGCTTCTATTCTAATATATCTGCAATTGTGTTCCTATAGGATATAGTGTACCTTGTCATGATATAGTGTACCTATGTATGATATAGTGTATGTTAAAATGGTATAGTGTATATTCATATGATATAGTGTATGTATATATTATATAGTGTATTTATTGATATAGTGTATGTTAAATGATATAGTGTATTTTGTGATGATATAGTGTATGTTAAAATGATATAGTGTACCTTGTTATGATATAGTGTATTCTGTAATGATATAGTGTATGTTAAAATAATATAGTGTGTGTTAAAATGATATAGTGTATGTTAAAATGATATAGTGTACCTTGTTATGATATAGTGTATTCTGTAATGATATAGTGTATGTTAAAATGATATAGTGTATGTTAAAATGATATAGTGTGTTTTTGGATATAGTGTATATTCATATGATATAGTGTACGTATATATTATATAGTGTATGTTAAATGATATAGTGTATTTTGTGATGATATAGTGTATGTTAAAATGATATAGTGTACCTTATTATGATATAGTGTACCTATGATAATATAGTGTATGTTAAATGATGTAGTGTGTGTTAAAATGATATAGTGTATGTTAAACTCATATAGTGTATGTTAAAATGATATATTGTGTTAAACTGATATAGTGTATGTTAAAATGATATAGTGTATATGTATATGATATAGTGTATGCATATATTATATAGTGTATTTATGATATAGTGTACCTATGTATTAATATAGTGTATGAACGTTATAGTGTTAGTCTTTTGGTATTATATAGTGTAGCTCTGTATGATATAGTGTACCTATGTATCATATAGTGTATCTATTTTTGATATAGTGTAACAATTTACCTGGAATGACAGCTGAATTGGATTCATCACTTGAGAGTAAACCATATTATTGCTCGCCAAATTGATTTTCTATCTCATCATGAAACACAACCACATTATCTACATAAAATCGATTTTTTCACCAGGTACCCCTGTGGTTTTTCAAAATTCATGGGGTACCCCTAATTTTAAAAAAATGCATCAGGTGCCCTTACTGTTTCAATAAAATGCACCAAATGCCCTTAATGACTAACGACGTCAAGTTTCCGTTAGTCATTAAGGTCAATTAACCCTTCTAACCCCTCTAACCCAAATTAAACCTTCTAAACTTAACCCTAACCCTAACCCCTCATCTGACACCTCACTCCCACCCTAAACCCTACCACCACAGCCCCTTCTACCCTTCCCCCAACCCCGCAGCCGCTCTGCCCTCCCCCAACCCGCAATCGCCCTCCCCCATCCCGGTAGCCGCTCTGCCCTTCCCCAACTCGCAACCGCCCTCTCCTCACCAAGAGCACCCTCTACCCTTCCCCAAACCCGCAACATCCATGCCCTCCCCCTCACCGCAAGTCGACCCATGAGTTCTCCTCCTTCTTCTTCATTTCTTTTTCTCTCTCCTTCTTCTTCATTTCTTTTTTTTTTTTAATTTCAAAAACTGATTTCGAAAATGGTTTCGAAAACGATTTTCGAAATTGATTTCGAAAATGGTTTTCGAAAATGGTTTTCGCAAAAGGTTTTCGAAAATAGTTTCGAAAATGGTTTTCGAAAATGTTTTTGATTTCGAAAATGTTTTCGAAAATGATTTTTGAAAATGATTTCGAAATTGATTTTCGAAATCAGTTTTAGAGGGGATGTGGTGGGGTTCGGTCTACAACACAGGGAGGTGGTGGTGGTTGCTGCTAGGGGAGGGGGGATGCTGCCGGCGGTGGGGGTGGGGGAGGGGAGATGCTGCCGGGGGTGGGGGTGGGGTGGGGGAGGGGGTGGGTTGGGTGGTGGTTGTGGGGTTAGGGTGGGTGTATGTGAGGTTGGGGGTTTAGTTAGTTAATTAGGGTTTAATTAGGGTTTAGTTAGTTAATTAGGGTTTAATTAGGGTTAGAGGGGTTAATTAACCCTAATGACTAACGGAAACATGACACTGTTAGTCATTAAGGATATTTGGTGCATTTAACTTAAATAATAAGGGTACCTAGTGCATTTTTTAAAAATTAGGGGTACCCATGAATTTTGAAAAACCACAGGGGTACCTGGTAAAAAAACCCACATAAAATTATAGTGTTAGTCTTTTGCTTAATGAAACAAATGTAATTATTGACTTCGATGCGGTTACCTTCAAGACTTGGTGTATTATTGAGATCTATTATCAGTGAATGTTGATGCTCATTTTGGATTGAATTGTGATGCTGTTCGTCGTTGAGTGCTTCAATACTGTTCGTCGTCGTCGAGTGATTTAGGTTGTCTATATTATATGCTACAATACTCTGATTCAGATCTATTTGATCAATTAAACCAGAATTTTCCATGAATTTTTCGTAGTTGATTAATTGAATAGGAAATTGTCGATGAATCAATTTAGTTTGCAGAAATAATTTGAATGGAGAGAAAAAATAATTTGCAGAAATTTATAGCGATAGAATCTTTGGTTTTTGGAAATATTGAAGAGAGAGAGAGGAAATGGCGGATTTCGGAAGTATTGAAGAGAGAGAAAATCGCGCATTTTTGGTAATTAAAACTGAGTACTTCTTAACGGGTCACGTGTCTGGACCTGGTCCACACTATTTTTAGTATGAACCGGGTCCACATAAGTCGGATTGGCAAAATTATACTTAAATACATATATAAAGTAATTTACTAAAAAAACTTCGTTATTTTCTCTACATATATTCACAATTAATTTCCTTTTTGGAATTCGGCTAGTGATTACCATATATTCAAAAGTGTCCTTATTACCATTGATCCAATATACGGCTTGGTGTCTATTAAATATGTTGGCACGGATATTTCTTCCAGTTACAAAATAGTAGTAAAATGGTATTATTTGTAAGAGGTTTTAGTACCAAATCAAATAGAAATATTGAAGAAGAAAATTTTCTTTGTACCAATCGCGAGAACAATCGTTACCATGGTGGAGAGTTAGATATTGCTATCGCGTTATAAATATCGACACAGTGTGTCGCTCTAGCAAAAATTGTACAAGTGTGGAGAATAATCGTGTTAACCTGATTAGGTTAACCCTGACATTTAATATATACAGTGTTTACAATACAAGCCTATGACTAGGAAAAGTCCATACTATCCTTTTACGTACAATATTACTCTAATACACCCCCTCAATCTTTACAGGGTGAAAGAACGGATAATTTGGAACGATGCTTAGTAAACAAGTAAGTATATAGGCCCATAGTAAATATATCAGCAACCTCAGACTGAGTAGGAACATGTCGAACAATAAGACCTCCCTTGACAACCATTTCGTGAAAAAAATGATAATCCACATCAATATGTTTGCGCGATCATGATGAACTGGATTAGCAGTGAGATAAGTAGCAGAGACATTATCACAATACACGATCATAGGACGGCGAAGGAAATGACCAAAGTCAGCAAGAAGTTTCTTGAGCCAAATAGTTTCCGCAGCCGTGTAGGCAACCGCCTTGTACTCAACTTTAGTGGAGGATTTTGACGCAGTAGCTTGCTTTTTCGAACACCAGGAAATAAGGTTCTTCCCAAGAAAAACAGCATAGCCAGTAGTAGAACGACAAGTGTCAGGACAACCCGCCCAATGTGCATCAGAATAGGCAATAACAACATTAGGAGAACTGCTGCTATATAAGAAAAGACCAAAATCCAAAGTGCCCTACAGATATCTGAAAATTCTTTTCACATCATGAAAGTGAGTAGTACAAGGAGTATGCATAAACTGAGACACCATATTAACAACATATGCAATATCTGGACGAGTCATAGTTAAGTACTGCAATGCACTAACCATACTACGATAATCTGTGGGATCAACAAGAAGTTCTCCATGAAGCAGAGACAATGTAACTCTAGAGTTAACAGGAGTGGTAACTGGTTTAACAGTATGAAGATGAAATTTACAGAGTAAATTAGAAACATACTTATTTTGAGACAAAAAATATACCAGAGGGAGTAAGCACAACCTGAACACCTAAGAAATAATGAAGGTCCCCTAAATCCTTCATAACAAACTGAGAAGAAAGAATGGAGATGAATTTTGTTACAAGGGCAGGACTACTATTAGTAAGGACAATCTCATCAACATATAATAGAAGAATGATGACTTGAAACCATGTTTACCAATTGGTTTCAAGTGCATCAGTTACTCATAGAAAGAATATGAGTAGGTTTATATGGATGAACAAAACTCGGAGGTTGATGCATATAAACCTCTTCATGAAGGAAGCCATGAAGAAAACCATTTTGACATCTAATTGACGAATAGACCATCACTACTACAAAAAAGGGCAAACATAACACTCCAAAATTAACTCTTATTTAAGAAACCGTTATGTAAAGTCTAAATTTAACGTTTCAACCGTAGAACTGTTATCTTAGGTTGTATTGGTAATATATCACTTAACACTTATCTTAATAGATGTTATCTTTGCTATGAAATTATTATGTGATGCTTTAATTTTTTCATGAGAATAATAAAAACTGTTATCTTTGCTTATTATTAATAATATTAAATCTGTCAAAAAAATTAAATTTGAAAAAAAAAACTGTCATTGCTAAAAATTAGGAACATTTACTACGTAACCTTGAATTTTTTCTCTAAACCCGCCCTTTTCAAGTTCTAAGTTGCTAACTTGCTGTAAACCCTTTTTCCTTATGAACAGTTTCCTACTAGTAGAGCAGTGGTTATTTGGTGTACCCTTAGTTGCCCTCACAGTTTCTACCTCCGGTTCCCCCTCAAGGTTTAATTTAAGAGAAACAACAATAGTAATAATTAAGCGAACAGTAGTAGGCTTAACAATAGGACTAAAGGTTTCAAAGTAATCAATACTTGCTTGCTGGTGATTTCAAAAACGACAAGCCTGGCTTTAAACAGCTCCACAGAACCATCAGAACAATACTTAATCCGATAAACCCATTTACAACCAAGTAGATTCTTATCATAGTTGCGAGGTACCAACTCCCATGTGTAATTATTTATCAAAGTCTTATATTCATCAAGCATATATAGCTTTATGCCAACCAGAGTCTTTAGAAGCTTGTTTAAAATTAGTGGGTTCAGACTCAACAATTGCAGTTTTTAAATTCATTAAGACCTTGCGCTTGGATACTCCGTCCTTTAAACGAGTGACCATATGGTGATGATTAACAACATTTAGAGAGGACCGAGAGACATGAGCAATAGGGGACACAGGACAGGAGAGGGAAGATTCGAAAGGGGGCGAGGGAGAGTCAGAAATGGGCGAAGTAGCGCTCTGTAACAACCCGAATCTATAACCAACCTAATTAGGAACTAAACACAACGAAAATCCTAATCCGGGCCATTACCATCACACTCACCACGAGTGTGGACCTCAAAAACGCTTAACTTACTAAAACTTTTAGATACCAATGAATATATTAGAACCTCTAACTCTAATAAACTATATTAAGTGATCCTCAAATATTTAAACATCTAGATATGTTACTAAGATTCTACAGAAATTCGGCAGAGTTCCATTTGTAATACGGACCGCCTAAAACTTAATTTAGGACTCGCGTCCGATTCGTAATCCTGTATCCTCAAAATCCAGCAACCCAAACAAGTCTAGACTTTACAAACTCAAACCTTTTTAATTTAATTACAAATTAACTATTAACTATAATATTACAAAGGATCGTCCTCGCCGCGATACAAATAGTATAAAGCATACAACAAACTTCCAACATCGAACTTCTTCATTATACATTACCTTCATTACCTGCATATATCAGGCATGTAGTATCAGCCAAACTGGCTGAGCAAGATTTCATACTAAGAAGCCAAACATATATGCAGGTAGGATAACATTAATCATATCCTACAAATCATTTTTCTTTCAAAACTATAAATAAAATAACAAACTTTTAAAATCATTTCTTTCTTTCTTTTCCAAAACAAATATTTCTTTTCTATTTCTAAATCAAATCCTTTCTATTTCCTTCTTTAAATCAAATCCTTTCTTTTTCTTTTTCTTTCACGAAGAAAGAATCATAAACCTAGGGAATGGAACGAACTTTCCTTGCCTTTGGGCTAGCTAGGCCCTCCGGATAACTATAGACAAAGACCCCTAGTGTGCACACCCTACATACGGCCAAACCGCAGCAGAAGATCTAAGTCCGAGGTACTGATCAACGTACCCCCCCAACTATTCAGTATCTGTAAAGTCGAGACAAACTCGACGAAGTTCCAATTCCTTGAGATACCACTTAAGGTAATCCCCACAACTTTGAAAACACAAAACTATTCTTAGAGATACCACATAGGCAATCCAATAACTTTGCAAACATAAAAACTATTCGAAATATCTTTCTATAATCTTTCCTTCATTTGCGGTTCGGAAACTAAACTTTCTATCTTTGGAGGAGCATCCTCCCATTCAAATCAATCTCAACAAAGATTAGATAAAAACCCTTTTAAAACTCTTTTTGTAAACTATAAAAGATACTTTTAAAACTAAACTCCCATCTTTTAAACGAAACTCAATCAAAATGAGTTTAAAACTTTTATAAAACTCTTCTCGTAACTATAAACGTCTTAATAAGAAATATTACCTTTTATCCTTACAAAACGTTTAAGTAAGAAATCGTACCTCTTTGGACTTATAATGTAAACTATAAAAGTTCTGAATATGAAACCTTACCTTTTCGACTCACAGTTAAACAACTATCTCGGTCTAAACGACTCTTTAGTGAAACCGAAAGCTACAATATAAATATGTGTACTTCGTAAGTAATAAAAGACTTGGATACAACTAACTTTAGTTCACAAAGCATTCAACCTTTCCTAAATTCACATAAAACATCAAACAAACATATCATGCTCTTTTATCATATAAATGACTTTCATGTTCTAACGTCTAACTAAAACCGTCTAACTAAACCCTTACCAAGATTAATCAAAATCATCTTACTTTATATAAAAATCACATTAAAGAATCATATGTACATATGGTAACTCAAAAGTTCATTTCTGAAACAATTTATGAAAAGTAAAGTTTTTAAATCAACTATATAAAATATGAAATTTGAGCAGAAACTTAATATGAGCATAACTTCCTCCTTCGAACTCCGAATCAAGCGTTTCTTGAGCCTAACTTGAGTAGAATTTTGATATGAACAACTT
Source organism: Beta vulgaris subsp. vulgaris (assembly GCF_026745355.1). Taxonomy (NCBI): domain Eukaryota; kingdom Viridiplantae; phylum Streptophyta; class Magnoliopsida; order Caryophyllales; family Amaranthaceae; genus Beta; species Beta vulgaris. Next base: position 20,100,633 of record NC_079209.1, read on the forward strand.
TTGTGAAATAGTATTTTTGCGAAAAACGCCCAAAAACTGTTGAAAAAATTAAACATGAATTAAGAAACTGACCTGTGATTTCTATGATTACAACACTTTATTGTTCTACATCGCATCACTACCACCAACCATTATAACAATAATTCAATACAACAACATTAATCATACCAACAGTCATAACAGCAACAACACCACACCTCCACCACCAACAACAGAACAACTAATAACAACTACTCTAATAATTCAATAACTTAACATAACTAAAACTAATTCTAACTCAAACAATAATCAATGACTTCAATCAGTTCTTATGTCCAAATACTTCGAAAAATCTAATTTCTAATTTACAAAAAAAAAAAAAATCTGAAACAAGAGGAAGAAGTATATTATACCTCTGCTCTTGTGAGCAGCGAAGAACAGATGAATAGAGGGACAAAGGGGTCTCGAGCACCGACGAGCAGCGGTGCATCAGCAGGTCCGACAAGCTGCGACTCGCAGTGGCCAAATTAGAACGGCGGCTTCACCGCCACCACACAGCAACAACAACAAACAAAGGGGAGAGAGACGGTGCACGAGCACCACACTTGCGAACATCAACTACTCGCGACAAGGGCAAAGGAAAAAGGATGGCAGACGTCGCCAGCTTGCGGCGGAAGGACGTGCGAAACTCAGGCGAGTAGGCTGAGAGGACAGAACGCAGGTAGAGAGAGAGATGTAAGAGATAAGAGGTTTCACGGGGTTGGGGTTCTCGTTTTGGTTTTGGGGTTTTTAAATTTTAGAACCCACGAGAGAGAGAAAGAAAGGAAAGGGAAGGGGTTTTGTTTCTTGAACCGACAAAAATAACAAAGGCAAACCTCTTTCAACCGACTAAAAAAAACCAAGTTAAAGGAATAACCGACTTTTGCTTCCTAATTGGGCCAAATATCTTAAACTTCTCTCCTTATACATATATATATTTAAAAGAAAACATCTATTTTCCTTTTCAAATTATAAGTTATATACTACTGTTAAGAGTTTACATTAAAAGTAATTCCACTAAAATATTACAATACGATTAACTAAATAAAGAATATTAGCTATTCACTAATTGCATGGTCAAACTCAATTTCTTTTGAATACACTCGAGAAATATTATTATATAAGAAGGCTAGTAATCATACTTAGCACATAATAAAACACACTTTAAAATAGGGGTATTACACGCTCGACCCAAATAGCGATGGGTCGCCAGCAGGCCGAGCGGACACGCACACAGCAGGCTCGTGCGACCCAGCGATGGGGAGGAGCCGGCGGGCGAAGCCAAGGGTGCGAGGGGAGATCCAACGGACTTTGTGACACCATCTGGCTGGGCAGACGCATGCAAGGGAGAGGAAAGTAGCGCGTTGGGTGCTGGTGAGGACGCATGCGAGGCAGCGGGAGGGCTGCGTGGGGGGGGGGGGGAAACGATCCGCCCAAGGGACAACTAGACACAATAGTCACACTAGGGGATGAAACATTTGTGGGACTCTAATCAAAATCTAAGACCAGGGGCGACGTGTAAGGCATTTTGAATTGAGAACCCACAAGAGTACGATAAGGAAACTTATGTTCATGAAAAAGAACATGACGACTTGTGAACAGTTTGTTGGTAGTAGGATCAAAACAACGATAACCTTTAAAATACAATGCATATCCAATAAAAACACAGGTTTTAGACTTAGGTTGTAGTTTGTTATTTTTAGAATCCAAGATCAAACGGAAGCATTCACAACCAAATGTTTTCAAAAAATGATTGGAAGGGGGACGATGAAACAATTTTTCAAAAGGAGAAACACCCCCTAAAACCGAGTTGATTGGGTAATCTATTAATGGTATAGGCGGTAGTCTATGATGCATCAACCCAAAATTCAGCAGGAAAATCAGAATTAATTATCATAGTACGAGCCATTTCAACAATATGACGATGTTTGCGTTTTGCAACACCGTTCTGAGCTTGAGTATGAGGACAAGATTTTTGAAAAATTATGCCATGGTCACGAAAATATTGTAGAAGAGGAGAATTATTAAATTCTCTACCCCCATCACTTTGAATAATCTTAATTTTGCACTTAAAGAGATTTTCAACTTTTGAAACACAATAAATTGAGAATAAGCTTCCGATTTTCGACGTAAACGATAGATCCATGAATATCGCGAGAAATCGTCAACAAACACAGCATAGTAACGATATAATTGATTTGACAAAACAGCAGATTGCTAAAGATCATTGTGAATTTTATATAATGGATATGGAGAAACATGTTCAACTGAATCAAAAGGTAAACGATGTATTTTTCCTAACTTACAACCAACACAATCATCATGAAACTTAGAAGTACATGTGATAAAATTTTTTGAACATAAAGATCCTAAGATGTTAGAGGAGGTATGAGCATGCTAAATTACACCTGATTCCTTAGTGGCTAGGAAACAAGGAACGGGAGACACAGGAGGGACAATAATGGGTTGAATAGGGTAGACACCTTGCTTAATGAATCCCTGAAGTAGCACCCCTCCCCGTTGTCTGGTCCTTCACAGAAACAAAATTTTCATCAAAACTCACAACATAATTATTTTCTTGACACAACTTGTTAACTGATAATAAATTATGTTTCAATTTAAGAACATGACAGACAAAAGAAAAAACGAGGGGACGGCTTGTAGTTTTTAAGGTTAAATTACCAGTACTTTTAATTGGGAGTAAGGTACCATTACCAACTACAACAGAACGAGACCTATTGTAAGGAGTTTTAGCAGAAAACTTACCATCCGGAGGGGTCATGTGAGAGGCAGCTCCCGAATTCGGGTACCATACTGAATCATTAGCTTCACCACCAACAGATAGTGCAACGAAGGCTCGAGTGACACTTTCAGATGAAGAGGGGACAAAGCTGGAATTGAATCTTTGAGGACAATAAGCAGCTTGATGACCTGGAAACCAACATAGACCACAAGTATCGGAAGTAGGGGTAGAGTTTAAATTAGCTACTTGAGGAATTAAACACTACTGAAGACAAATCATTAGTAATAGAGTCTAGGCAAGGCATACTATAGGATGACAAGTTAGAATATTTGCTCATACCATTGGAGTGTCCCCGAATAGGATTGTTGTTGTTGTTACCATAACCACCAAAATTGTTGTTACCACCATTACCACCACCATTACCACGATTGCTGTGATTTCGATTATTTTGACCCCCACGATTTCTGTTATTTTCCCCCATATTTCTCCCTCTTGAATTAGGTTTAGGGGAGAAACCAGAACCAGAACTAGAAGACTGAACAAGAACCAAGGAATGACAAGAGGAGGAATCAGATCCATCCTTCGAATTTTTTAGACGTTGTTCATGAAGGAGCAACTTAGGGCGCAAATCATCTAAACTAAGAGGGAACGGGTGATGCAGCAAAGTAGTAACAATATGAATATGATCATAGTCATAATCACGATCCAAACCAGAAAGAGTGTACTGAACTAAATCTTAATTCGACACAGGACAATGAATGGCAGCAACAGAATCATCAATAACCTTGATTTCACATAAATAACCATTCATAAAGGGAGGGTCAGTCTTTTTAATATGAGACAAACACCCCTTTAACTCCATAAAACGAGCCATACATGCGTGCATAAATCTAGATTGTAATCTATTCCAACTATCCACATAAGTGTGCAAATCATGAACATCAATAAAAACATCATGAGACCAAGTAGCAAAAATACAGGATTTTACTTGTTGATCAATACGAAGATATTCATAAAGGTGCACATTAGGAAGAGAATTATCAGATTCATCAATCACAATAGCAGGAGGAATAACAACAATACCATCAACAAGACCAAGTAATTGATGAGAGAGCAGGAGGCAAGTAATCTAAGTTTTCCAGAGAAGATAATCCTCAGGAGAGGAGAGAGTGATGGTTACCAAGTTCGTGAGATTAGGGGCAGACAACTGCGGGAGGCTGAACATCGGTGATGGAACGGAGGAACCGACCAAAGGCGAGGAGGAATTCGCGAACTGTAGCACCAGAGAGTAAACCCCGGCGAAATCGAGGTGATGTCCTCGGTTGTCGGCTGTGCGCCGGCGAGACGCTGGTGGTGGCGGGAAAACCAGCGGCAACGACTGTCACCAGGGAAGAGGTGGCCGGAAAAAGTGGGTCGCGTGAGAATAACGACGAGGAGAAAGCAGCGGACGTAGTTGTGGCTGCGACGTAGGCGACGTCCATGGCGGTGGGCGGCGGGTAGCAGGCCAGAGGAGAGGAAAAAAATAATTTAGTTTTTCCTAGGCTGTGATACCATGTACAAGTGTGGAGAATAATTGTGTTAACCTGATTAGGTTAACCCTGGATTTAATATATATAGTGTTTACAATGCAGGCCTATGACTAGGAAAAGTCCATACTATCCTTTTACATACAATATTACTCTAATAAAAATAATAATCGAACTATTAGGGTTCAAGATTTGGTGTCACTCACATGATTTAGAATAAGGTTTAGGAAAAACTAATAGGGTCAAATAAGTTCGGACAAACTCAAATAAGGTTTGGTGGGTTCCAACAAGTTTTAGGTGAGTGAGGCAAAAAATCAAGTGAAAAATACACAAATATTTATTCAGATGGTACTATTTTGGCAAAAAAATTAGTATTCAATGTGGATTAACAGTAGTATGAAGGGA
>NC_079209.1:20107824-20220520 GCF_026745355.1 Beta vulgaris subsp. vulgaris
TAAGATTTATTTTGAGACTAAATTAATACAGTAAATTACATGTAATCTCCAATAAGGGTCCTTGAACGGACAAGTACGCATATGAAAATAAAAAAAAACTTTGTGCAGCCAGTAGCCCAGTAGGTAATCAATGTTCCACCCATTAAAAATAGACATTAATATTCAGTGATTAGAACTCACTAAAATTAATAATTTTTTTTTCCTATCTCTGATGGATAATTTACCCATTAGATAAATGTACCAATCTTCATGAAAGTGACACTTGATTTAAGTATTGTTTGGGGATGATTCTAGTATGGTCTTTTGCTAAAAAATTACCACGAAAATTAATAGAAGTCAAAAGGATTGTGAGCCACAAATTTTGCGTATGATTACTACTTTCACTTTGTTTTCTTATTTTCTAAAATAATGAAATATATTTTGTTTATTTACCAAAATTTATTTAAATAAATTGTGAATGTTTTTTTAAAAAAAAAATTCAGAATGTTTTTACTCCGAAATATTTTTTTATGTTCGAAATTTTTTTAACCACTTTCTCTCTCCTCCCTTCTCCGTCATCTTAAATAACCCTCCCCCTCATTCTCTTCCTCCTCCTTCCACCATTGTTACCCATTCTTCCACCTCTCTTCAATTTTCTTCACCAACACTCTTAGTGCCTTGAGTTTTTACCTCCATTGTTGGGCTCATTGTGATTTAAGTCAGCAAAGTGAAATTGGAAAAAAGTCATGAAATCAATTTTAATTGTTCATTTAGTAACAAATTTATGATATTCTATCTTCATTCTTGCATTTATGTAAGATCTAAGCTTATAATTTACAAATATATCCCCCAAAAAATGAGGGTTTCAGGAAAAAAATTTAAGTTATGATTGTGATAATTGCTCTAAATCAATGCACCTTAAGCTTTTATTGAACATTTCGGACTTACATTTGCTGAGTAGTTTATACTTTAGCTTAAGAATTAGATGAAAAAAATTCCAGCATTTGAAGAGTTCCCATTGTAGTCTCTATGTGTAGGTTGAGTTGTTTTTTTTTGTAAGTTTCTGCGGGATTGAGATAATCATCGAAAAATATTTCGACCATGACCAAAAATAACCGCAATATAAATATTAGGTAATGACCTTATTAGATTACGCTACTATCACATTGAAATTGTAGAAGAATTTTTTAAAACAATCCTCTCCAAGGTGGAGAATATATTCTTAAATGTGGCGCACATCGAGGTTGCACTTGAAAAACTTATTTCAAACCTATGTCAAGAAGATTAGGAAAAGGCATGTAAGAAGGGTGAGAATGATGATCACACCACCAATAGATCTAAACGTAAAATGAGGGAGCGAAGGGGAGGAAATTTTCAGCGATGTCCCAACTGTCCCATTTCAACTGGGAAACATAGGGAAATAAGACGTGCTCTTTAATTATATCTTTTCCTTACTTAGTGATGTATTGAAATGTTCCAAGCAAAAATTGAATATTAACGATGACGAGACAATTGTTGTGCTTGGTGTAAAATTTAGATCACTATTTGCCCCGAACCATTTCATGGTTTAGGAACCCTTCAGGACATGCCTATGGTGAAGTTGACTTCAAAGAAGAGCACTAGAAAAAGCCAACATTGCAAGAAAAGAAGATAGTTTAGCAACCCTTCTGGACACGCCTTTAGAAAAGGTGACCCCTAAAAAGAGCATAACAAAAGTCAATGTTATAAAAAAAAGACAAACTCACACCTACAAGTGCCAAAAACAAAACAAGTCAGCTCAAATAAAATTCAAGCAAAAAAAATCTGGTCGAGGTGGATGAAGAAAACATCATGAGCAGCATATGAATATACTTATTTTTTATTTTGTTCAATTTGTTTCCTTACACATAATAGTACCATGTACATTCATTTTGGTAACGACCAAAGTTGTATTTGGTCATTACCTTATGTTGATATACTACTATTTGTCCTTGTATAATGTATGCATGATGGGTTTGATGACCTAATATTGTAAGTTATTATTTTTAGGGCGGAGTTGTAATAAGTATATAAAACATATTTGATACTTTGAATTGAGGTCATTATTTTAAGGCTAGAGTTATGTTTGGTCATTGTCTTATATTTTGATTGTGAATTGAGGTCATAATGAAGACAATCGATGTATGTTTACTAACATGTTTTCACGATATTTTATTTGTTATTTACTATTTGTCTATATTATGATGCTTAGGCTAAAAGATTAACACCAAAAAAGATGTTAAGGTGGTGAAGAAAAGGTAGGAGTGACACTGAAGACTCATCGGTGTCAAAAAAAATTCTCATGTTTGCCTATTTGTTTACTATGCAAACTAATATAGTCCAACAAATCATGCCTCGAATTGTAGAAAAATGCTAAAGAGAAAGAGGTTAGACAACAACTTAGCTTATTTAGTAAGGCCATTAAGGATGGTATGTGTGAGACGAATGGAGTTTTTAACGATCGGTGCTTTAAGACTAATCGTGGTAGGCCGCATCCATTTTTCGAAGAGTACTTACCCTATTTGAACTATATTGAATAAAATATTTACGTGAACATATTGAAAGGGCCGACAAAAACTATTCAAAGGTCGATACAGTCTTGGAGCTTTCTAAGCGTCTATAAATATTTTTGCATGTATGTACCTTGATTAATGGCTCAGTGTTCAGATAACTAAGCCATCCATGTCAATTTTTTTTCCTTTGACAGAAGTTTGAGTAATAACCTTGGTATTCAGGTAATTCACAAAAGTATTTGGGTCATTACCAAACACTGTTAGAACACCAGTTTATCATCGTAATATGTTTTGGTAATTGGTGTACTTATAACAATTAATGTTGGATTCCAACAGTTCTTTGATGTGTATATTTATCATTTAAAAATTATTCGGATTGATGAAAAAAAGCCAAAAAGTTAATACTTCCAAGTGTATTCAAGGTCACCTACTGAAATTTAAGCTTATTAGAAAATTATTTGCATCGACTAAAGTTTTATTTTGTAGGTTCTTATGTTACGACAAGATGAACGCACTGGGTCTAACGGTTGTAGCAAAACACTTTTGGATACCTTTGCTAGTTGGTTAGATTTTCATCTCCCAACTGACTTAAGTGGTATTGAAGAGGTTCGTATTAAGTATTTATGTAAAGTCTTTCACGTGTTTTCATTTATTTTTATCTAAATGTTAGTTGTCTGTGAGTTTTGTATAGGTGTATATTCCCCTACTTGATGTGAAGCATGAGCACTAGTTTTTGTGGATTGTTAACTTACTTATTAAGAAAAAAAAAAGGTGTACATTATGGTATATTTTACTAAATCAAACCATCGCCTTTTTTCAAAGTATCCAAGTTATTTGTTTACTTATTACAACTCCGACCTTAAATTATGGCATGAAGATATTGCGTCATCAAACCCATTACGCATTCATCACACAAGTAACAAATAGGAGTATGTCAACATAAACGACCAATCACACTTTTGCTCATTACCAAAATGAATGTACAATGTACTAGTATATGTAAGGAAATAAGTTGAACAAATTAAAAAATAAATATATTCATACGCTGCTCATCATTTTTTTAATCCACCTAAACTAGTTTTTTTTGGCTTAATTTTTTTCGACTGACTGGTTTTCTTGGCACTCATAGGTGTGTCTTTATTTTTTTTTTTTTGTAACATTGATTTTTGTGGTACTCTTTTCCGAGGTTACCTTCCCTAAAGGCATGTCCAGAAGGGTTGTTAAGCCATCTTGTTTATGTAGTGTTGACTTTTTTTGGTATTTTTCGGCGCCAACTTCACTATAGTCTATAGGCATGTCCAAAAAGGGTTTGCAAATCAAAGATAGATTTGGGGCGGACAAATCGAATATCTTTGATGCTAAACAATGATCTAACTTTCACACTGGCACAACAATTGTCTCATCATCCTCAATATCCAATTTATGCTTCAAACATTTCAATGTATCATTAATCAGGGAGATAAAAACAAAGAGCACATCTTATTTCCTTGCGTTTCTGATTAATTTGGAAAGTTGGGACATCGCTGAAGACTCTATCCCTTTTCGCTTCCCCATCATGATCTTGTAAATTATTCGTGGTGTGATTATCACTCTCACCATTCTCATGTGCCTTTTCCTTATCTTCTAGATGATATTTGAAATAAGCTTTTTGGGTGCAACCTTAATATGTGCCACCTTTGAAAATATAGCCTCAACTTCCAGAGATTGTTTTCTGAATTTCTTTTACAATTACCATCCGTTGTTCACATAAATATTATAATAATAAGCCTTTCATATCACCAAAGTCATGCAATTCTAACAAATGATTTTTATGCGATATACCCTTTTTTTACCCATTAGAGGAGTTTTGTAAAAAAATATCAAATGCAAATTTTTACCCTGATTGCATATTCTCACATAAACCACATTACATCTCATGTATGAGGTTATCAATATTCACATCTTCAGCATACTATTTCCACATTATTTATGTTATAGCAAAATTGTATGAGAGTATTCCCCGAGCTGATTATTATTTTAGGCTATAACACCCGACCTATACGAAATCAAGTCTATTATCACCAATGCGCATCCAGGGACAACAATTATCCTCAATAACCAACAATTATACGCACCCTAAGAAACATTCCATGAGGTCACCCATTCCTACACTACTCCCAGCTAAGCACGCTTAAATTTGGAGTATCTTAGGGAATGATTTCCCTGAAACAAATATGCATCTTGTTATAATGAGTAGCATGTTTAATCATTTTAAAGCTATCATGAGAAGTATTACATACACCCCCACTTGAGGACATCAATTTCCTCGTTGCACGTAGAGACTGTACATTTTGAACCACGTCGATATGTGGGTCGCTCCAGTATGGAAACTAATCACATATTCGACCGCTTATGATATACTCCCTCTGTTTCATTTTAATTGTTACACTTTGATATTCTACAATATTCACAAATTTCACTTTGACTATAATTTTTTATTTATACGCGGATGGAAATATAGTCATGTGGGATCTTGTTAGATTCATTATAATATGTATTTTATTAATATGTACTTTTTATAATTTTTACAAATACAAAACTAAAGATATATATCCTCAAAGTTTTGTATTGGCATGCGTGAAAAGTGTAAGTGTGTATATTAAAATGAAATGGAGGGAGTAGCTCTTAGACTTCTCCCCAACTAGGTGACTGACCTTGGATTACTTATCCATACGATCAAGGCAAGGTCGCAGGATTGCTCTAATACCATTTATAACACCAAGCTCAAACAGAGTCGAGTTTATCATCACTAATAATGCACATCAAGGGCAAACAAGAATCCTCAATAATCAACATAAGTTCTTCAGACGCATTTTGTTCTGACTCATGCGCACCCTGAGAAACTTCCCAAGAGGTCACCCACTCCCCGAACTACTGCCAGTCAAGCACGCTTAACTTTAGAGAATCTTAGGAAATGAGCTACTAAAAGAAAGATTCATCTTATTACGATGAGTAGCCTTTTACATCCCTTTAAAGCAATCATGAAATATATTAAATATGTAATACCCTCTAGTAGGCTAGATGATGACCTAAATTGTTTTGTAATACCCTAATGGTAATGTCATTACCTAACTGATACAGTACTTATTTTAGGTCGTGACCGAAGTAGTTGGAGGTGATTTCCTAAACCTTGTACAAACTAACAATTAAACCAGTTCAACCTGCACCTCGAGTCTACAATGGCTGAAGTCTTGAAAATTCTAGAAATTTCTTTTTCATATAATTGCTAAACTAAAGTATAAAATACTTAGCAAATGTAAGCCCAAAGTGTCCAATAAATTTAGAGCAATTATCTCAAACACTAAATGTTTTTCCTAGATCCCAAAGTTTTTAGGGAAAATTATTCATAAGTTGCAACCTTAAATCTTACTCAAACGCAAAATTTAATATAGAAAATCGTGAATTAGTTACTAAATGTGAAATATTTAAGTGAACTTACATCAATATCTTCGACGAGTGAAGAATTTAGATCGATTTCCATGTCTTTTTTCATTTTCACTTTGCATGCTCGAATCTCAATGTTTTTCTCCAACAAGCGAAAAGTCCAACAATGGAGGTAAAAACTCAAGGAATGAAGAATGCTTGTGAAAAAATTAAGGGAGAGAAGGTGGAAGAGTGGGTAATAGTGGTTGAAGGAGGAAGACCGGGGGGGGGGGGGGGGACTGTCGAAGATAAGAGACAAGGACGAAGAGAGAAAATGGGTAAAAAATTTTGAACATAAAAAAAATTTGGTAGTAAAAAAAATTTCGAATTTTAAAAAAATTATTTTTAGGATTTTCTGAAAATATTTACATAAATTTTGTAAATAAATAATATGTTTTTATGATTTTAGAAAGTAAGAAAATAAAGTGAGAGTGTATACCACATGGAACATGTGTGGCCCACAATATTTTGACTTCCATGGTCATTTTAGAATAATTTGTTTACTAAATGTAATTTGTAGATAGATTAACATTCTTTGTACCACCTTTTTGAATAAATAAGAACATGATTTAAGGAACAAAGTGAAACTACACCATGTTGAAATATCCATGTTACATAATAAGTATGCATATACTCCGCCTTACTTTTTTGGTTGCATCATTTAATCTTGGATAATATTTATCAATCAATATAGAAGTAAACTCCCATACCAATATATAAGGAGAAATTATAGTCAAGTGAGATCTTGTTATATTCATCTCAATGTTAGAATTCCGAATAAATATCAACTTTTTATAATTTTTACATATACACAATTAGAGACCTCAATATTCAAATAAGTACTCCCTCTGTATTTTTTTTATCTTTCTCACTTAGAATCTTGACACTATTCACAATTAGAGAGAATTTTTCAGATTTTTCTCAATATATAATAAAAAAATAGTCATGTGGGGTCTCGTTTGATTCGTATCAATGAGTACTTTATTAATATCCAATCATTATAATTTTTACTAATATATAATGAAATATATTTAATGTAGAATAAGTGCATTGGCAAACGTGCAAAGTCAAAGTAGGAAAGATAAAAAAATACAGAGGAAGTATGTTGGAGCACATGAAAAAGTAAATATTGCAACAAAAAAATACAGAAGTAATACTAAGTAATTACAATGCTTTAACTTTTGCACTATTTATATAAGGTATTAGTATGTAAATGTTGTTCAATTAGTCTCAACATATTAGAGATATTAATGGTTAAAAATAAATTCTCTCTTTTATAAAAAATAGAGTAGATATATTCTTCCACTCGAATTTGTGCCCTTATCTCTTTAAACATGTCGTTTTCATAGGATTCAATTCCTAAAATCAATTAATTTGCCTAAAAAAAGTTACTAAAACCATACGCACAATTTCAATTTTAGAGATAATTAATTCGTATAAAATGAATTAACCATATTATTATTAGCTTGTATTGAAACCTTATAACCCCGTCTTTTATATAAAATAGTGTGTAATCGACTCACTTGAATTTGTTTGAGAATTGACACTACTCATAGATATATACGGCGGTAAAATAAAATTATACGTTCTCTAATTTTTGTTGCGATGTTTTAATTTGTCATTGTTTGTTACTATTTTTTTTTCTAATTATAAACATAACATCGTGACTCTCCATTTAGTATCTAATGATGAAACTTATTGTCATTTTAAATTGGCCTGATCCACACGAAGAGCAATCTAATGAGTTAAGTTAAAATAGTTTTAATAAAAATAAAGTCTATTTAATGATTCCAGGCCCATTTTCATAAAGCCCAATTAATTATTTCCGATAATTAATTATATTTTTAATAAACATTAATTATTCACGATAATTATTTTCTAAAGGATATTATGAAAATCATATGTTATTCCTAAAGATAGATGATTTCAGACTTCAAAAGATCATATCTCATCAAAGATAAGAAGGAATTGTTTAACGAATGAAATTCGCTACGATCTGTGTTGCGCCAAGCGCATTGGATACGTAGACGCAACACAAAGATAATTACAAAAGCCAGGAACGTAAAAGTAGCATGTGTTGACGCAAGGATGTTGCACCAAGCGCATGGGCCACGTGTGGGATGCAACGGCCTTACCCCTAGCTAGCGCATGATGTGTTTCTCATCCTCGACGTGATTTTCGGACTCGTATCTCCTATAAATAGCCTTGTTTCAACGAACACTTTAACATATACTTTTCATATACGACATTACAACACACTTTCATACATACTTTCACACACTTCAAACTAATTCAAACACACGTTCAAACTACATTCGAATTTTATATTTTGAGCTTCAAGATTGCTCTTTGTACCCATTGTTACATAATACCTAGGCAACAAACGTATACTTGTTGAGGGTCAATTACAATTTAATTCTTGCTTTACTAACCATCTATTTGTCATTATGTAGATCGCTAATTAACGCTCTCATGTACGTTCTTCCTTAAATCTATCTTTTTTATATTTCTTCGCATATTTGTATATTTCATTATTCTATTATTATTTATATTCATGCATGTATGCTTTAATTTCATCACCGCACTTTTATTATTGCTAATCAAATACCTAAATAAATGTTGTAATGCTAAATCCATTTGGATAATTGGATTAGATTTCCATTAATTTGATTGCATAACAATATGTCACCAAATGTTAGTATTTTGTGTGTTTAATGAACCGACATAGAAAACTTTTACATTGCATTAAAATATTGCTTGGTTATTCAATTGCATAACACTCGACATGAATCGTATTAAGTAGAGGTCGTCAAAGGGCGATTTTGATTCCTGGTTATATTCGTACCCTCACCCCCGAACTTAATCTTTGGTTCATTGATCAATTATGGACATCCGATAAGTCCCAAAATTGTCCCTATGATTTTCAAATATCCAATTAGATTTAAAAGTCTTCCTTTAAGACTTGTCAGCGACTTTTTCATTTCAAAAAATATTTTGAAACAAAACAAGCTTATACTAATACCTATTGAAGATTTTTGACTAATGATATGTAAAAACATATGTCAATGATTAAGATTTAGATATATCTTAATAGATATTTTCAAATATTATAGTGTTTTCCTATCGAGAATAATAGTACAATTATAGTCATAATTATATATTAGCAAATTTACAAGTCAAAATGTTCAAACTAAAAAAGAAATGATAAATTTTTATAGTTGTTAATGTGTGTGTGTATATATATGTATACCCTTTAATACAAATCGAAATTGTATCCACATTAGCTTGAGTAAATTGATGTGCAAGATCCTTAAAAAGGAATATTGACAATATGAATTTGATATAGTAATTCTTATATAAGACTAGCTCACAACAAAGTTATTACAAGTCAGCCTCACTACTTGTCCGAAGAAACGGAAAATACCAAAAAGTTGGAATTCACAGCTTGTTAGTCAGGAATAGACTAAAGGGATGGATTAAATATAGTTAGTAGAAATGGAACATCAAATGGTGTTATTGAGGTGACATTTTTAGTTAAAGGGTTGCTTTTCTTGTTAAGAGAGGTAACTTATATAAATAGGGTCACTTTTACCTTTAAGGAGTCACTTATACTATAAATGAACCCTTAAGGTCATGTAGTTACCTCCGTCTTACTACAATTGAACCCTGACAACCTGAATGCCAACTCAACGGTTTTTTACAGTTAGTTTTCTTATTTTCTATACTTCATTTTAATATTCTCCTATAACAAATATAATATAAGAAAAACGAAACAGAATAATCCCACTTTTTAGTGGTCTGCTCAAAATAATCTCACGTTTGTACCTTGTCTTCTTATTTTGGTCCCATTTCAAAGTAACCGGTAAAAAGAGGTAAATGTGAAGATTAACCGGGTTGACCATGGTTAATTGAATTTGACCTGCTTTACGAACTAAAATTTATCTCTAATACAACTAATAACTAAAACAAAGAAAACCCCAAACTAAACCCACAATAACACAAAAATCACCACCATCCGCCTTTTTTCTCTCTCATCACCACCACCCTCCTAAATGCACCACTGCAACAAAAACAACTAGCTTCCTCCCTTTTTCTCTCTCATTACCAACACCCTCACACAAATCGTCAACCCACCACCACCCTCGTTTCTAGGCAAAAATGGATGATTTGTGTAAGGTGTGTTTCATTAGATCGGCGATTGACTTAGAATAGCACGAAAACGAGTTCAGGAAGCCCATCATGGCCTAGCTCACACTCCCGAACCCCCAGCCTCGACTTCCCCTCTTTAGCTGCCACCACAAAAGCCAAGCCCAAGAAGAAGAATAAGTCCCAAACCCTCTCAGTAGTCTAGCTGACCATCTACTTCACCCCAAAACCCGCCAACCCCTCGACGCAAGACGAGTCCCTTGTGCAGTGGCGGATTTAGATGGGTCGTGGGGGGTACTGCAGTACCCCCGATTTAAAAAAAAAATTTAGTTTACCGTTGCATTGTCGCGTGAATTAGACTGCTATATACAGTCTGTCAGCGTCAGTCAGCCCATTGAATAAAAGCAACAAAATTGCAGACCCAAGCCCCAAGCCCCAAGACATTCATTGCTTTTGTACCTTTTTCTGTTAACTATTAAAATTTAAATAATTTTTTATTTTCAAAGTAAAACTCGCCCAAAGACCAAAACATCCCTCAATAGACTAAATGACTTTCTCACTTTCTTTTCTCTCACAAGTCACGACACTTAGTCACTCCTAAGGAAAAATCTGCCGGACGGACTGCCGCCGTCGCCCACCGGAATTTTGCCGCAAAAAATCTGCCTCCTGCCGGACTGCCGACTGCCGTCGAGGCGTCGACGCTCGCCCCACCCCTACTGCTGGGCTGCTGTTGCTGCTTGAAGTTGGAAACGCCGCCGCCGGAGATCGAAATTGCCGTTGTCGTCGCCGGAATTTGGTTAGTTAACTTTTTTTTTGAGGGAAAACATGTAATTTGAATATCTTTGTTGTGATTGAGTGATTTTACAGTTTACTCATGATTTTTGAACAATTTAATTTTCAATTTTATGTGATATTGTGATGTGCTATTAATTATTATTGTTGAATACTTGAATCTTGAATGTATGAATTGTGAAACTGGGTCAGTTTGTGTGCCTAATTGTTGCGAATAAGTTGATTAGTCACAGTACCACCGATTTGAAAATTTTGGATACGCCACTGCCCTCGTGTTTCCCATCATCCCACATGAGTCGAGACCCTCGAGGTGCTTCGGCTGATGAGGCTGATAATTGGCCGAAGATGAAGAAACGTGGGTGACAGTGGTGGATTTTTCAGGGTCGGGAGGGGGGTAGGGGGGCTGGTTTGGTGGTGGGTAATGTGTTATTAGGCGTAATATAAAGGTTTTATTAGGCTTTTATAATATATTATGGGTTTTTCAAATAGACTCTAGTCCAAATTAAATATTGGACCTAAGTTTACAAACTATAATCCAAGTAGTTAGTTTAGTAGTTGAAGATATTTCTTAAAAGGAAATTAGAATTTTTTTTTTTTTTTTTAAAAAAGAGATAATATTTTTTAATAAAAAGAGAGAAGATTTAAAGAAATTTTAAAAAGGTTTGAAAAGGAAAAAGAACAAACAAAAGAAAGTTCAGTGCAATAATGCACGCTAATGAGTGAAAAAGGTTTGAGAACTTATGTATTATGGGATAATTTAAATATTTTCCATATCTTGGTTGGATAATCATAAATATTATTTAGATCTTAGCTTGATTACTTTATCTTTTTTCCCTAAATTCATCTTTTAGTTTCCTAGTCCTTTTCCGATTCTACCTATCCAACTAGTATAAAAAGGGGTTACATCGAAATCGATAAGTAAACCTCTTTTCTTAAGTTTAAAATCTCTCTCTCTCTTAGCCTATCTTTCATCTTCCTCCCTAGTAGTTATTAACTTTCATGGTGCGTGTGTATGTAGATCTTCAAATATTGTTCTACATACGTAGTATCATGTTTTTAGGGTTACTATTTTTAGATTGAAATACATGTTTTATGTCTCTTATTAAAAACCTTATGAGTTTTAAAATGAATATTATGGAATTATGAGTATGTTAAATTTATGACTTATTATAAACATATTAGTAGTCTACATACAACTCATTTTATTTTCGGTTATTGTGAACTACGATTTTATTTTGATTTTGTTTTATGTAAATTTTATGCCTTTTGGATGGATAAAGTTTTTATATAAGAATTACTATTCTTTTTAAAAAAGGATTATTTTCGAAAGATGTTTATTAGTTATATGATCTTTTATGATCGCAATTATAAAGAGGCAACGACTTGTTATTTATTAACAAAAATGGTAGATATGATATTTTACCCACATACTTTATGTATAAGTCATGTGGACAAGGCAGTTCCCCTCGTAATAGACTCATTAAGGAATACTAAGCTTGGGGGGTGTGCACACTTTAGAAAAGGTACCTGGGTAAGGAAAAACGAGTTTTTACTAAAGTTATATACTTAATGTTATACAAGTATCCATGGAAGGTTTATAGAAATATTGTCAATGTACTTAATATTTTACTAACACGTGTTTTATTTGTTTTATGGATTTGTTCCTGTAATGACCTTTTTGGTGAGCAGCATTTACAGGTTGATTGGATGCATACTTCACATAGGGAAGCTAGTGAGGAATAATACATAATTTAGTTTAGTAGTTTTTATTATTACAATTTCCTTTGTGATATACACTAGTGGAAAAAAGCCCACTTGATGCGGTCAAAATCGGACTTACTGATGCGGTTTTGATCCGCATCAGGTAAGCTCGCAGCAGATCCAAAATATTTACTGATGCGGTTTTACCTTAAAACTGCATCCGTAAATCATATTAACTAATGCGGTTTTGAGGTAAACTGCATCAGTAAATTATTTACTGATGCGATTTGCCTACGAACCGCATCAGATTATCTAAACTAATGTCAACGAACAAGTGCAGACCTAGAAGTTGCAGGTATGCACTCCTACGTTTCATTTTCCCCAATTTTATATCATGTTACACCAACAACAACAATAACAACAACAACAACAACAACAACAACAAAATTACAAAAATAAAACCAATAAAACATGTTACAATATTTATATCATTGCCAAAAAATACAAATGAAACTGAATAAAAAAATTACAAATAAATCTAGAATATTATTAGTAGCGCAAATAAATACAAAAATCAACCAAAAAAATAAACAAAAATCTAAGAGAAAATACAAACAAAATGAAAATAAATTACAAATAAAACTAATAACAAAATAAAAACGAAAAAAATTACAAATAAAATTAATAACATAATAAAAACAAAAATAAATTATAAAAAAAAATAATAACAGAATAAAAATGAAATTAAACAAAATTAAATTGAACAAAAATACTAGAAAACGAGAATATAAATGAAAAAAAATGAAACGAAAAACTAGAGAAATTAAACGAAAAAACTAAGAGAAATAACAAAAAAATAGAGAAATTAAACGAAAAATCACAAGTTTCGAAATTAAACAAAAATAAATTGAACGAAAACACTAGAAAACGAGAATATAAATGAAAAAAAAGAAATGAAACGAAAAAACTAGATATATTAAACGAGAAAACTAGAGAATTTAATCAAAAAAAAAGAAAAATTAAACGAAAAATCACTAGTTTCAAATCTAATTTCGCTTCGCGCTTCTTCCTTCGCGTTTCCTTCTATTTTCTTTATTGGCTCTTGTTCCTTCTTTTTTTTTAATGGCGCTTTGTTCTTCGAGTTTCTTTAATGGCGCTTGTGGATTCGATTATTTAGGGTTTGATTGTTTCGATTATTCAGGGGTTAGAGTGGTGTCGTGAGAGTGGTGGTGTGAGAGTGGTGGAGTGAGAGTGGATCGGAGAGAGACGAGAGTGTATTTGATGAGAGGGAGAGGATAATGTATTTAATGAGAGAGAGATGCAAGTGCTAGGGTTAGGAGGAGAGAAGAGTGAGGAGGGGAGTTGGGGTTAGGAGGAGAGAAGAGTGAGGAGGGTATCTGTCATAAAACGTGCGTGGGCCAAGGATTTTTTGCGATTGCATGTTGGGCCAAGGATTTTGAGTGATTGCGTGCTGGGTTAAGGATTTTGAGAGATTGCGTGCTGGGCAATCAGACTTTAGCGTGCTAGGCCAAGGATTTTGAGAGAAAAATAACAAAAATCTGATGCGGTCTCTGAACCGTATCAGTTTTTTTTGATCTGATACGGTCCACAAGAGTACCGCATTAGATTGTCGTCCCAACTTTCCCTCCCATTTTTTATGTTGATTTTCGGATGCGGTTTTACAAAAATCGCATTTGTTACTAAGTGACAGATAAGGTTTTTTCCACTAGTGAGTAGAAACAATAAAGTTTATATTAATAAAGTTAAGTTATTTCCGATGCATTATTAGATTAGTAGTTAGTAGTTTTAGCCTTTAACGTTATCACGTGGCAGTAATACTCTCAAGTTCCTTAAGTTTATTATTTTAAAATATATTTTTCAAAAACAGAGAAATTTGGGAGTGTTACAAAGTGGTATCAAAGCCTTTAAGTTTATTAAGGAGAGTTTTGGTAGATTTAGGAAGGGCATATAAGTTAGAGTTTCACATTTTTGTGCATAAAGCTTTTGCATTTTATTTGCATAATTTTTTTTCCTTATCCAGCCTAAAAGTTATATTTCATAGTATAAATATTTTCGAATTTAGATATTTTGAAGAAAGGTATAAGTGTGTGGGTTTATTTTTCTGAGGAAAGTTCTAGCTAAGGAAAGACTTGGTACTTAAGTCGGTTACAAATGTTAGTAGTTCTGTAATCAGACTACTACTCCTTACAAATGTTAGCATCCCTTTTCAAGGATTAATAAATGAAATTCTAGTTGTTTTTTTTTATGTTATGTGTTATTTGTCAATCATATTATGAATCATGATTGCTCTATGATTTACAAATTTAGTAGGATAACTTAATAAGTAGTACTTATTTGTTTTTTTACCCAGGAAGAAATGGCAAATAGACCCGAAAGTAGATCTAAAACTCGAGTAACTCTTATGGAGTTGACCTCTCTGACCAAGAATTTGGCTAAGGCTATGACTTCTGAGCTGAATCGTCAATAAGAACATGACCTATCTGGCAATGTGTTTAAGAAAGTAGCCTCTAGGAATCCACCTATCTATGATGGATAAGAGGACCCAACCAGTCTTGAGAACTGGATTAGGGAGTTTGATAAACTTTTTACAGCTGGTAAGTGTAATGATGAGTTAAAGATCAACAACGCTACATAGTACCTAAGAGAGGAAGCTGATTTATGGTGGTCCCAAAGGCAGGTCTCTTTGGTAAATGAAGAATATTTTAGATGGTAGCAATATAAGGAAGCCTTGAGAACCACTTTTTACCCAAATCAGTTGAGGAAAAAGAAGTTCCCAGAGAGGACCATGACTGTTAATGAATACTACTCTAAGTCCATAAATTTGATGAGGTTTGCACCTGAAGTGGTTCCAACTGAAGTTTTGAAGGCTCAACGATTTGAGCAAGGGTTGACCTTGTCTATTCAAGGGAAATTGGGAGGGGCTAACTTTGATAGCCTAGATGAAGTGTATGGGAGAGCTACCCGTCTATTCGGGATTAAAGGAATAGAGCTAGAAGCTAATCCTAGAGATAAAAGGAAGGGGTCTAGTAATGGGTTTCAAGGTGGAGATAAGCGTCAAAGGACTAATGGGGGATTCAAGCAAGGGAAAGATGACAAAACCAATGGGAATAACAACAATCGTAGTCAGTCTGAAAATGAAAATTTTAAGAGAGTCTACTATTGCAAAAGATGTCTAAGAAACCACCAAGGGAAGGACTATGAAGGAAATCTGGTAACTTGTAGGATCTGTAACAAGTTAGGCCATAGACAGTATGAATGCTTCTAGAACGACTCAACATTAGAAAATCCTAAGCCAACCCAAAATCAGGGAGGTAATGGGAGCAAAGGACTCCAACAATAATCAGTGACGAATAATCGTGTTCCTCCTAAGAATGGGAATGGAGGAGACAATCAGGCTAAGGCAAATAATCAAGGTCGGGTGTTTGTCATGAGCAATCGTGAGGCTGAAACGACTACAAGCATATTTATAGGTACTTTCTTGATATCTATAATTCCAATTAAGATTTTATTTGATTCAGGAGCTTCTCACTCTTTAATTACAAAACCTTATTAAGTTGGGAAAACCCGAACATATAAGTTGGATATAGCCATACCTTCTCGAGATGTCATTAATGTTTCTAAATTATATAGAGATGTTTGAGTGACTATAGTAGGGGTATAATTTCCTTCAGACTTAATTGAATTCGAATTAGATGATCTAGATGTTGTTTTAGGAATGGATTGGCTGGGGAAATTCAAAGTCCAAATGGACTGTAGTACAAAAAGTGACATTCAAAGGCCCAAAAGGAGTCAAAGTAACCTACTGAAAAATCAGTCAAAAGCCCAGTCCATGAATGACTTATGCTATGCAACTCAAGAACTATATAAGAAAGGGGTATCTATTATATTTGTGTAGTATACAAAAGTTGGAAGTAGAAGGAAAAAAGATGGAGAATATTCCTGTAGTTAATGAATTTCAAGATGTCTTTCCAGAAGAAATTCCTGGAATGCCTCCAATAAGGGAGGTGGAGTTCACCATATACTTAGTGCTTGGAAACGGCCCAATATCTAAAGCACCATTTCGTATGGCTCCAGCTGAACTGAATGAGCTTAAGTCCCAATAAGAAGATATCGTGAGTTAAACAAAGTGACCATCAAGAATAAGTATCCTCTCCCAAGGATCGATGATTTTTTTACCAATTGAAAGGAGATGGAATTTTCTCTAAGATTGACTTAAGGTCAGGGTATCATCAGTTAAGAATTGCTGATAAGGACATTATTAAGATCGCTTTTAGGATACGTTATGGCCATTATGAGTTTACAGTAATGCCTTTTGGATTGACTAATATGGATCTCATGCACCAAATTTTCAAGCCATACTAAGACCAATTTATGGTAGTATTTATAGATGATATATTAATTTACTATAAGAATAAATAAGAGCATAAGAAACACCTCTGAAGAATTTTGTCAATCCTCCAACAGAAGTAATTGTATGCAAAGTTTTCGAAGTGTGAGTTTTGGTTGGAAAAAGTGGTGTTTATAGGCCATGTCATATCTAAGGAGGGGTGTTTAAGTTGACCCAGCAAAGATTGAAGCCATTAGTGAATGGCCTACTTCAAAGAATGTGACTAATATAAGAAGTTTTCTAGGTCTGACAGGTTACTACAGACGTTTTGTTAAGGATTTATGCAAAATAGCTCTACCCATGACCAACCTTATGAAGAAAGAGTCCAAGTTTATTTGGAGCCCAGAATGTGAGAAAGCCTTCACCATCCTAAAATTTCGATTTCCAAGTTTATCGACAATTACCCATATCGTATCAGACTAACCACAACGCCTCTGTTATCCTTACCTGATGGGAGTGATACTTATAAGGTATATAATGATGCATCTAAACATGGTATAGGGTGTGTTTTAATGAAAAATAGGAGAGTCATTGCTTATGCATCAAGGCAACTGAAGCCATATGATGTCAACTACCCTACTCATGACCTAGAGTTGGCCATTATAGTTTTTACTTTAAAGATTTAGCGACATTATTTGCATGGGGTGACACGTAAGACATATACAAATCACAAAAGTTTGAAATACATTTTCAACCAAAAGGATTTGAATATGAGGCAAAGGAGATGGTTAGAATTCATAAAAGACTAAGATTTGGATATCTAATACCATGAAGGAAAAGCCAATGTAGTGGCAGATGCCTTGAGTAGGAAGACAAGTCATACTTTTAAGCACTATGGTGGTGGCAGATCAACAGTGTTTAGACTTTTAGAAAATAAATCTTGAAGTTATGCAATATGGAGAAGTATAGAAAATGTTTTGACCATTCAACCCTCTATGTTTGATCAAATTAGGGAAGCTCAATTGAAAGATTAAAAGATAGAAAAGATAAACGAAAAGGTGAGGGAGGGTCATGCTAGAGAAATCGAAATTTATGAAGACGGAAGTTTAAGAACAGAAGGAAGGTGGTGTATACTCGAAGCTTGCGAAGATTTGAAATTGAAAATCATGGAGAAAGGCCATAATTCTCCATATTCGATGCACCTAGGAGGTGATAAGTTGTATAAGGATTTGAAGAAGAACTTCTGGTGGGTGCCTATGAAGGTTGACATAGCTCAATTTGTTTCCAAACGCTTAACATGCCAAAAGGTGAAGAGTGAACATAAAAGACCCCAAGGGAAAGTCCAACCTTTAGATGTACCAAGATGGAAGTGAGATTTTATTTCGATGGATTTCATTGTTGCTAATTTACTCAAGGGTAAATCTGATACGATATGGGTAATTGTCGATAGATTGACCAACACTGCAGTGTTCATACCTATGAAGGCAACATGGTCGATGGACCAATTAGCTAAGGCCTACATCAAGCACGTATTAAGACTACATGGAGTACCGAAAGATATTGTGTCTGATCGAGATTCTAGATTTTTCTCTAACTTCTGGCAGACATTACAACAAGCCTTTGGTTCGAAGCTATTGATGAATACTGCTTTTTTAACCAGCCACCAATGGTCAGACTGAAAGGACCATACAAACCTTAGAAGATATGTTTCGAGGTTCTGTCATGGAATATCAAGGTTCATGGAAAGATCATCTAGATCTCATAACGTTCTCCTACAACAACAATTATCATTTAAGTATAGGCATGACACCATTTGAGGCTTTGTATGGTAGGAAATGTAGAAGTCCATTATGCTGGAACGGTAAAAGTGAAACAGTTATACTTGGGCCTCAATTGATTGAATAGACTATACAACAAGTTAAGATGATCCAAATTAAGAAAGCCCAAGATCGTCAGAAAAGCTACGCTGATCTAAAGTGTAGGGAAGAAGAATATGAAGTGGGTGAAAAAGTGCTTTTGAAAGTCTCACCAATAAAGGGTATAATGAGGTTTGGAAAGAAAGGGAATCTCAACTCTAAATTTATAGGCCCATATGAGATATTGGATAGAGTTGGAAAAGTGGCCTATAGACTAGCCCTACCCACTAAATTAAGCCGTGTTCATAATGTGGTCCATATATCTCAGTTGAGATGGTATATCCCAGATAATTCGCATGTGTTGCAACCTGAAACAGTTCAAATTGATGAGAAATTGTCTTATGAAGAAAGGCCTATTAAGATTTTATACAGTAAAATTAGAAGTACCCAGAATAAGGATTTTAAAATCGTTAGGGTGCTCTAGTCTAATCAGAAGTCTGAAGAAGCAACCCATGAAGCAGAGGCTGAGATGCGAAAGAAATATCCAGAGTTATTTGCAGAGCTTAGTACTAGAGTTATGAGGGCGTAACTCCTTTTAAGAGGGGGGGGGGGGTAAGAATGCGATAGATTTTCACGCGTTGATTTAGAACCCTATTTGTTTGACCTATTTTTGACATATTTTATGAGTTATTATGTGAGCCAACTTATTCTATAGAAAGTTGGTTGTATATGTGGATTACATGCTTTATTTTTACTTACTTGCTTCAAGTTTCGAGGACGAAACTTCTTTTAAGGGGGGTAAGTCTGTAATACTCCATATGTTTAGTAAGTTATCAATTATAATTTTTAAAAAAGGTTTTATTTATTAAAAATATTTATTATTAGTTATAAAGGTTTCACTAGTTTTTTATAATATATTATGAGTTTTTTCAAATAGACTCTAGCCCAAATTAATTATTGGACCTAAGTTTACAAATTAAAGTTAGTTTAGTAATTGAAGATATTTCTTAAAAGATAATCAGAAAAGATTTACAAAAACAAAGAGATAAGATTTACAAAAAAAAGGGAAAAGATTTAAAGAAATTTCAAAAAGGTTTTCAAAAGAAAAAGAAAAAAGAAAAAAAAAGTTTGGGGCAGCAATGCACGCTAATGAGTGAAAAAGGTTTGATAAGTTTTGATTCCTTTTTCCGTATCTTTTAGTTATTTTACCTTCTATAATTATGTATTATGGGATAATTTATATATTTTTTTCCAAATTTTAGTTGGATAATCATAAATATTCGTTAGATCTTAGCTTGATTAGTTTATCTTTTTTCCTAAATTTATTTTTAATTTTCGTAGTCCTATTTTGATTCTACCTATCCATCTAATATAAATATATAGGTGTTTTTACCCATCATATTCTTCACGCCAAATTTGAGAAATAAATATATTTTCTTAATTTGAAACTCTCTCTCTCTCTCTCTTAGCCTACCCTTTCTCTTCCTCCCTAGTAGTTATTAACTTTCAAGTTGCGTGTATATGTAGATCTTTAAATATTGTTCTACATACATAGTATCATGTTTTTAGGGTTTACAGGTTGTTAGGATGCATACTTCACATGGGGGAGCTAATGAGGAATAATAAATAGTATAATTTAGTAGTTGTTATTATTATAATTTCCTTTCTCATAGTAGGAAACCTTTGAGTGGGTGATGACAAGATATGTTACTCCATCTCTAGAAAATTCATCTATCTATGATTCTCACACTCTTACCACTCCATGTGATTTTTGTTCTTGTTGTGACTCTTATGCATGTCAATAACCCTATTCCTGAATTTAATTTGTCTAGCTGCATCTGAATCTGATAATATCAAAGAGTTTCTATATGATTTCATAAAGGAACTAAATAAGGTTCAAGAGGATTATAGATTTGTTCAGGAGGATTACATGTTGCAACTAGAAAAAATTACAGAAAGTCGAAGATCAATAATATCCAAATTAAAATTTATTAGCCAACCTATTAAGCAACATTTGTATTATGATGATGTGTTGGTTGAGAATGCTAGTTCATTAGATGAAGGTTATAATTTGACTTTGATGGTAGTTTAAATAAGCAAAAAATGGATATAATGTATGTTTTTAAGGAGGAACAATCATTTATAGAATCAATGATTGAAAAACCATTTGTTATTGAACTTTTGAATGAAAACTCCTTTGTCGACAAGCTTATTGATGCAAGTGAATTTTAGGTAAAAAGTTTGAATATGCTGAAAGCGTACAAAAATTTGATGTTTAGCCTAACATGCATAACCCTCATATCCCATTTTCACAGAAGCTTGATCTTGTACCTTCACCCCCTGTGTTATATCCTTCTTTTTTCTTAAAGATTTTATGGTTGCACTGATAATTTTGACCAAGTAAATATTCATGTTCGTCCTGTGAGACATGGGGAATAGCAAGATAGTTCTACATTCTTTTTCTTCTTTTGGTTCTTAAGATTCTTTCTCTTTTGATACTTCTAAGCCCATATTAGTGAACATTAATATGATTGTCGTCAAGTAATATCGAGCTGAGTGTTCAATAACATGTTTGCCGGAGAATTTTATAAGTTATAAAATGCATGGATTCTTCATAATGTAAAAAATATTGGAAAAATTGACGATAGAGGTCTCAATTTTGGGTGATAATTTTTAAAAGGTATGAACTATTGATTAACCTGTGTAGGTCCCAATTTTAAGGGGTATTAACTTTTAGCGGGCCTTAGTGACTTGAAACTGGCTTAATAGGTCATAACTTGTAAAACTTGGGTCACACCAGAAAGGTTAATTGAGGGAGGGAAGTAGGAACTAGGTGAGATTTTTAAAAAAATCGTCAATTTTAAGTCACTAAGGCCCGCTAAAAGTTAAGACCCCCCTAAAGTTGGGACCTACACAGGCTAATCAATAGTTCAAACCTTTTAAAAATTATCGCCCAAAGTTCAGACCTCTATTGTCAATTTTTCCAAAAATATTTTGGTTGTGCGGGACCCTAAAAAACCAGTGCTTATTGGGAGGCAACCCGACTTTGTAACCTTTAGATGTTATCTTTATTTCTACTTTATGATTACTTTGCTAACATGTGTTCCAGTGACGTGCTCTTAGTTGCGGTGGAAGTGTCAATACTGCTCGACACACTCTATGTTCATTACTCACCTCTTCTGTGAGTTGTACCCTTCCCTTTTCTTTTGCTTTGGTGTTCTTCTTAGTGTTCACGTTAAGGATAATGTGAAGTTCAGCTTGGGGAAGGATGTCACTTCGTGCATGTTAGTTGTATACTAGTTTACATTTATTGCTTTAGTAGGATTGTTACATGGTTTGTACCGCTCATTAAGGTGGAAGTTTACATTTAACGAAAAAAATGTAATGCTTTCTTAGTTGCATTAGAATTGTTTTCATATTCGATTTCATATCATGTTAGTTTGCATCTAAGAGACTATTGATTCTTTACTACACTTCCTAAGCGTCATTCATCTCGTTCATAATTTTTCATAGCACGATTGTTTTGCAATTGATTATTTGTCGCAAGATAATGTGATCTCTCTCTGGCTCAATTTAACTTTACTAGTGCAGACACGTTAACCCAAGTGAGATTTTGTGCCTATTAACTGATGTATCCGTGTCAGTTTTGCTCTTTCATGTATGATTAGTTCCTCAATTGTCGGATTGATCTTGATTTTGAGTTGGTACTCTATGATGTTTTAAAGTGTACACATTTTGATATGATTGAGGCATTTTTTTATCGTGATTTTAGCTCCAAATTTATTATTGTTTTCATATTATCCTTTTTCTATCCCCATTGAGCCTTTGCGACAATGTTTAATTGATATCTAGATTATAAACCTTTAACCTCATTTGATTCTTATGGGAGCGAGTATTAGTTTAGTATGGTTGTATTGAATGATAAAGCTCGATTTGTGGTGTAGTTGGATGGAAAGGATGTTTAGGGAGCTTGGAAATTGAATTAAATTTATTTTTTAAAAAAATAAGCAAAAAGAATTCAAAAGAAAGTTTGTGAAAGATGAAAAAGAAAAAGTGAAAAAAGTATTGTGAATAAAGTGAAAGAAAAAGGGTTATTCATTATTTTCTTGTATGAAAAAAGTGTTGGTTATATTTAGACATTGATGGTTGTTGCGTGGAGTTGTTATGACCTTTTTTTGGTCATGTTTTCAGTAGAGGTGATCGTGGGCTGCCCCGGGCGTTGGCCAAAACAATTGGCCCATTTCAGGCCAAAACCGCGGGCTAGGCCAAGAAATCCGCACCAAAGTCCGGTATTTTGGGTCGGGCCTAGCGAGATTTTCGGGCAGGGCCGAAATTTGGCCTATTTCTCCAAATCTAGGTTGCCCATACCCCGAATTGTTTTCCCAAAAAATTAGACCGGGTCGAAAAAACGTGCCTGAAACCCGCCCAAAATTGGGCCAAGCTAATCATAATCACCTCTAGTTTTCAGTTACATGATGCTCCCCTTTCTTGGTTTTTCCACCACACTTACTATATTATTTTCCTGACCTTTAACCTCAACCTCATTACTACACTTTACAGTACTCTTGATCTTTATGTGTTATATTATTCAATAGAAAGTGAGTCAAAGGGTCAAAGTTAAAGAGTATATGCTTCATCTAAGACAACTTGATTCAGGTTGAGTGTTATTTATTATCTCTTAAACCCCTGAGAGATTTGAGTGCACATGACCAAAGTGAGGTCTGTCAAGTTTAGTTGAATCTAGCTTGGGGGGATCGTTTGTGGTATGTTTGGAGATTCGATTGCGAGACATGATATGCTATGCGGCTTTGTTCGATATTATTTCGATGCTTGTTTTGTGTAGTGGTTATATCTCTCGTGGTTTCAGTTTAGTGTTTGGCTCTATTGTATTATCATATTGTAGGTTTCTTTCTTATCCAATGTCTATATCTTATTTTAGCTTGGGGGAGTTTCATGTGTCATATTTATACATAGATTTGGGGTGCATTTAGGTTGCATTTCTAGTCCATATTAGAGCATTTAGGTGCATATTTGCATGATTTAGTCAAATTTTGCTATATTGCTCTTCATTTGCTTGTTTTGATGGATTTGAGTTGATATAATGCAAATAGACTATGTTGGCTCAGCTGGAGTAAAAAAAAAGCATAAATTAAGAATGTAGATTACATGAGGATCACAAAACATCTCCTTTTGGGACGAATGTAGGTTAGATTGAAGCGGACCATCACTACAAGAAATGTGAAAACTGACTCTTATACACTCTTTTACTCATAGCTTTTGAGATACAAATGATAATTGATTGATTCTAACTAGGTTGGAAAGTAGACTTGAAGAGCTTTCCAACGACTAATCACACGCTGAATTTCGATAAGAGACGAGAATGTTTTGAAGTTTTGAAAATGAGTCATTTTGGTATTTTTGCGAGCCCAGCTGGGTGGGATCTTGCCCGGCTGGCGGATCTCTATTTTACTTTTTCTATGGGTTTCGACCTGACAATCGCCCGATTGGGCAAAATTCGCCAACATAACCCAGGCAGGGCGATTTTTATGTATTTTGAAGCCTGTGTTCCACACTTTGTTATTTTGATATTAATATTTATCCTTTTAGAGTAAAGACACTACGTCTTTTTCTTATTAATTCAGTCATTAGTTTTCTAAGAACTTTTATTCTCTCAAGAACCCTTGTTTATTCTACTTTATAATGCAAATTCATTCAAGATTCAATAGAGTAATTGTTTTCCATATTCGTTCTTCAATTAGTATTATTTTTCATCCTTTATTATTATTTTTTCAATTCTTCTTTGTTATTCCATCATATTGCTATCTTATTTGATTGTGATTATGTTTTCCCCAATTATGTGTAAATAGTTTAATTACTAGGGATTGGGGATCTACTTATGCATATAAGGGATTAATAGAATGAATTTATTTATTCATTGATTGGTTTGGTTCTTGCTATTGAGTTATGTGTCTACAAGTTTGGTCAACTGTGTTGATTATTGTTGGAATACAAAGTTATAGACCGACAGATAGGATTTTGTATAGGCTCTCAATAGTAAGCTTAGCAAATCTATGACCATGCAAGGGCAACTTAGTTAGCTTCGAGTGAGGTAATGTTCGAGAGAAATTACATTTATGCCCTAGTTAGATTACTTCATTGAGTTCTTCAATCATTCTTGATATCTTGAATTGCATATATGGTGAATCGTTCCCTAGTCTTTCCCTTAATTGATATACATGATTTAATTATTTGCTTAGTTCAATAAACCAACTCTTTTCCTTTGATTTAGTTAGTATAATATTAGATTTCATATATAATAGTATATATAACTATCTCCCTTGGGATTCAATCCTAACTTCCCTGACTACTAGTTAGTGGACCTTAGTTTATTTTTAATTAGGTGATATGACTTTAGCCGGTCAACTGCTGGGTTGATTGGCAACATCACAAATTTCTTCTTGTTTTCTTTTGTTAATTGGCTTTGTTATTCAGTAAATGTGGATCTACCCTCGATTTTTCAGATTTGTTAGAATTAAGGATTTCTTAGAATCGAGGTTCTTTTTTTTTATTAAGCTTGTTTATTTATGTTGATTTTTATGGTACTGTATAATTTATTTATGTTAATTTATGTTGATTTAGTTTGATTTAAGTTAATTTATATTCAAATATGTTTACTAAACTTTAATTAGGTTCTTTATGGTACTATATACTTGATTTATGTTGATGAATGTTAATTTATGTTGATTTATGTTGATTTTTGGTTGATTTTTGGTACTTTACATTTGATTTTTGTTAATTTGATTTGATTTAAGTTGATTTATGTCGAATTATGTTTCTTATACTTTATTTAGGTTGATGTATGGTTCTGTACACTTTATTTGACTTGCATTTGGTTGATTACACTTTATTGTAGTTCATTTTGGTTTCTTTGTGTTCATATATGTTGATTTTAGTTCAATTTGGTTGCTTTGAGTTGCTATAGGTTGATGTTAGTTCATTTTCGTTGACTTTGGCTTGATCTAGTCTTGTCTCATGTTAGTTGATTTCATGTTTCAAGCTATTCTTCTCAACTGAACTGAAGAAATTGTGTTACCCAATTAAATCAATTTAGTCGGGATGAAGAGGCTTGAATGATTATGCCTTTAGCTTAGGGTTGTGCCTCTGTTTTAACTTGATTTTAGATGATTTAAGTTGTAATTTGACTTGATTACCTTGCTGATTTTACTTGGTTGAGTTCATTTGAGTTGAATTCAGTTTTGTTGTAGGAAAAATTGTCAGGAATAAGTTAACCTTTGCGTTGACCGCTTTTAACAAGTCAACCTTCATTTATTCCAGTAGCAAGTCAAACTTGTACATGAATTAACTTTTAACAAGTTTTTTTAATGGTAACCTGCAATAGTAGGTTCCAACAGGTAAGTAAAGATCCGTTAGGTTTATTGTAATTAATCTTTAAATTTTTCCCACCTGTTATAAAACCCACCCAACTGTTTTTTCCTCCCTCTTTCATACTCTACCTCTTCTTCTTTTCTTCCTACTTTTCATTTTTTTCCCTCCCTCTTAAACATGTCATCGCGAAGACAAAGCTCGTGTGGGTCTGGGAATTCTTCGAATTCAGCTAGGGTTCTATACCCAAAAGTGAAGTGCAAGTGTGGAAATGATGTCGTGGTCAGAACCGTGAAGAACGGATCCAACCCCGGTGCTAAATTTTATGGATTCCCACTTTGACCCGTAAGTTAATTAGATTATTTAAATATTTTTTACTTTGCTAAACAAGGAAAGCTAATTTTTATCAATTTCGATTTGTAGAACACTAAGTGTGACATGTTTAAGTTGGTGGATGATGTTGAAGATTTGCAATTTCGGTTGTTGGAGAAGGATACTACAATAGCAGAAATGGAGATGTTGCAAAAGTTGAGTGAAGATAAGATAAAGGAATTGAACAAGAAGATTGGGAAACTATAAGCAGAGGTGAAGCAATTGAAGAAAGAGGGTTTAGAGTTAAAAATGTGTGCTATGAAGTATAGTTTGACAGTATTGATGGTTGCCCTATTTTTTGCACTTTTCATTTTTTTGGTGTTTTTGATTCTTAAGTAAAAGTAGTATTTAGTTGAACGTATTTAGTTTAGTAAGTTATGTATTAATTGACTAGGTTATGAACATGTATGGTTTTAACTTTGATGAATGAAATCTGATATCATTTTGATCACTTTGAACTTTGGTATATACATGTTCAACAGAAATTGTACATAGCTAATAGTGGCTTCATTTTCCAAAAGTGGCTTCAAATGTACAACTAAAATGATAAGTACATCAAATTTTCACCAAAATATACTAGCTTCATTGATAATCATCGAAATATCCGTACTTTCCAAAAGGTAAGCAAAAATCTTTTAACATCCGAATATCCATACTACATTATCTATTACAAATTTTGTTGTTTTGTAAAGGAAAACTTGCTAGTACACCAACTTAAATAATTGTAGTAATGCAGCATCCTCCTACTGTGTAGGGTTAAAAACAGTTGAAGCTTGGCTTGATTGAGTGTCTATGTAAACCCCAACACCAACTGGTACCTACACAAACACACAAAAAGAGTTTTCAGTTCAATAAGTTATGCAAGTGTAAAAAACAACAAAAAACCAACTGTTAATTATGCTTATACCTGATTTCCTCTTCTGCCCCTGCTCTTGTATTCCCTCTGCCACAGCTTCTCCATCTCCTCCTCTGCCACCAGCATGTCCAGTCCTCCCTCTGCCTCTTGCATTAGAGCCTCCTCTTGCACCTACTCCACCCAAAATCATTCTGCCTCCCCTTCCAAGTTGGGTTGGCTGAGCAGTAGTAGAGTGATGATTGGCAGAAGGTTGTGGTTGCGCAACTGGTTCAGTACTTGCTGCTTGTTTCTTTGGCTCCCTCTTGGCTTTTTGGTTGGAGGTTGTTGTTGCACAGCAGAATCTTTCCTAGGACAACCCCTCTTGTTATGACCCTTCTCATTACAGTTGGTGCAAGTCATTTGCATACCATGCCTAGTTACAACACCAGGCTTCTTTGGATCTTCATATGGATCTCTTATTCTGTTTTTTTGGCCTCCTGGACCAACTTTTATTTTAGGTGGATCTAGATCACCTCCACTCTTGGCCAGAACCTTTCACCCTCACAAGGTGGTATAGAGCCCCCATAAGCTGTCAAATATGCTTCTCTCCTATAAGCTTCATCTACATAATCCTCTGCATCTTTATGCAAAAAGAATAAACATGCAACTGCATGACAACAAGGCACTCCAAACAGATCCCATTTTCTACATGTACAGGTCCTAGAATCTAAGTCTACAATGAGCTGATCAAGATAATATCTGACATTATAAATGTGCTCTGTGGAGGGCATCACATCACAATTAGCTGCCTTATCCTTCTCTTTATCAAGCATAGCTTGGATCCTAGGACATATCTTGCCACTTGACTTTCCATTGACTGCCTCTTATTACATAATCTTTGCATAAGTGCCACCCTAATATCCTCCATCATGTAAATCAAATGCTTGGTTCTAGCATTGATTATAAAACCATTAAAGGTTTTAGCCATGTTATTAGTGATGGCATCATATTTAATCCTAGGACTCATAAATGCTCTACAAAAAACAGCTGGCTTATAAGCCCTAAAAGCAGCAGCATCATCTGCATTTTCTTTTTCCAATTCACTCAAAGCATCTTCAAAATCAGCCATGTTATATGCCTTAGCAATCTTCCAGAATACTAGTTTCATATCATCACCTTTATATGTTTTGTGCCAATGAGCATAGACATGTCGAGCACAATGTCTATGCTCTGCCTTAGGTAGTACCTTAGCAACAACACTCAAAATGGCCTAACAAATAGTAGTATAGTTAATTAGAACTTTAGGTTTAGTGGATATGCAAACTAAGTTAACTGATATTTACCTAAATGTAGAACTTAACCTAAACTAAGTTAATTAGAACTTTAGGTTTACCAGTTAACAAAACTAGGATTTTTAAAGCTAAGTTTAAAGTAGAATGTAACCTAAATGATTTAGTTTGGTAGCTAGGTTAGTTTAGATGAGTTAAAAGTAGAAATTAAACTAACTAATGTACTTAGTTTGCTAGGTTATTTATGATATGCTAGTTAGTAACATTTAGGTTAGCTAATTTAGTTGAGCAATTACAATAAAAGCTAATTAAATAGGAAATAATAAAGTTTAGGAAGAAGAAATATTACCATATGCTCATCTGATACAATTGCATATCCATCTCCATCACCAAGCTCCAAGCATGATAGATGTGTGAAAAACCATTCCCATGATAGTAAATTCTCTCCCTCCACCACTGCCCATGCAATGGGATACATCTGTTCATTAGCATCCCTACCAACAGCTGATATTATCTGACCCCCTAAAAAAGTCTTCAAGAAAGCTGCATCAACACATATTATTCTCGTACATCCTTGTTTTCAACCTTCCCTTAGTCCTTCAAAGCAATTAAATAACCTCTGGAATGTGGGAGGGTTTGTTCCTAGACTGCCATCCACAACTAACTCAGTGATAGTTTGAGGACTTTCCTTTTTCAAAGCTGCAATATATCTTCCTAGCTTCTTGTAATGATCTTGCATAGAGCCATGTAACATCTGATGTGCATGGTACTTCAATTTATAAGCAAAATCCTTATGCACAATAACCTTATAAGCCCTCCTCACTGTCTCAATAATCTCTTTGGGTGGCCCATGTGGCCTAGCCTTAAACACTTCCAACATCTCAGCTGCAACCCATTTGCTTTTCAATTGTTTGTTCTTCTTCATATTTCTCTAACACCTATGCTCATGCACCACTTTCTTAACAATGAAACTGGATTTGTTTGAGTGCCAAGAGGAATACAGATAAAAGGGACACCCTAATACACACTTTACTCCACACTCTTGCCTTCTGTTTTTGTTACTTAAAACCACACTCACATTCCTACCTTGGAAAATGGCATACCTAGCCACTACCTGTTTAAAGCTCTCCTTGTTTGGAAATGTCAGTCCTACTTTCCAAACAAAGGTGGAGAAGTCAGTATTTTTTCCTACCAACAAAGCTCTCCTTCTTTTTATTTCCTGTTCACCCTCATTACCACTCACTGGTGGTGTATCAATATCTTCATCACTATCATAATACTCAGATTCATTCTCATTTTCTTGTTGGTCAAATTCTGTAGCTGATTGTGAATTCCATTTCCCTTCAGCAGCCTCCCTCTGTAATTGCTTAGCAATTGCTTGGATCCTAGAAGAGAAGCTTCTAACTCTCTCCCTAGCATCAACATACTCCTCATCACTATTATCTGATTCATCTAAAATTGGTTCAGTTTCAAGTTCCTCATCCTCATTCCCATCATTAGAATCACCCTCCTCATCAGTTATGAAATCCAAATCATCTAACCGACTACCTTCAGCCTCTCCCACAATGCTTTCAGGCTCATAATCTTCATCACCACTAGACTCAGCACTTAATTCTCTTAGTGTTAGTGGACTGTCTAGTGTTTTTGAAGAGATGGCAGAAGATGGCTGTGTAGCTACTTCAATAAATCTGGGAGGAGAAGCAGTTTTTTCTGTGGATAATGGATGAACTGGTGAATTGTTTGGAGTTGGAGGCTGTTGTTGTTCTGTGGGAGAATGTGGTTCTCAAGTAGGGTTGCATTCTGCTACAAAGGTTGCATAGTCCACTATTATAACCTCATCTATTCCCTTTAACCTAGATCTAGTTCTGGGGGGAATATTTGTAACAGGTGGTGGGGCCCTTTTTGGTGTAAGCTTTTGGGGTTTGGTTGCTTTTTGATTTTTTAATTGTGTTTCAGGTGGTTGAGAAGGAGTTACTTGTCTTACTAGAGATTTAGAGGCAGATTTATGTGGTAAAGCGGGGTAAGCCTGCTGATGCAACACATACAAGTCCACACTTTTCTCTTTCTTTGCTATATCACAAAGTGCAATAACACTCTTGTCATCTTCTACCTTTACCAACCCATCTTCCAAACCCATCCCAGGAAGTAAATAGAAAACTGCCTCAACTGTGCTATAATCCCCACACTTCTTAGCCATATCCATAGTTCCCAAAACATAACTCATCAGGAACAACACCAATTGTCTTCCCTTGCCCCCTGCATATATTAACTCCCTGTACTAGCTTCTTTAAATCTACACCATGCCAATACCTTAAGGTAACAGTATCCCAAACACTACTAGCCATTGCCACCTAAAAAATTCAATATATTCTCAATATAAGTTCCAACCAGTTTAAATACATTTAACACAACATACAAACACATAACAAAAAAAAGAATGGAAACCCTAAACTAAGTAACTGATTCATCATCAACAACCATAATTCAACCCAAAATTGCAACCCTAATTGTTTACAGTCAACATCAAACCATTTCAAAGCAAGTAATTAAGTATTATGCAAAAAACAATCAAACACCACACACATGCATTCACCCAAGAGTTTCGACTAAAAAAATAGAAAATTCCAGAAAATTCTGGTGCGAAAAATGAAATAAAAGGAATTACGAACTTACCTCTGATGCAAAGATTCGAACTTTGATTTGCTTGAGCTTCAATGCCTGACTTGGAGAAGAAGAACAGGAGAGAGAGAGAGAGAGAGAGGGGTAAACCAACAGTTAGGGGAAACGAAATGTGGAGGGAAATTTTTTTTGACAGAGTCAATAAGTCAAAGGGAATTAATGAAAAGTTTACAGGTTGTTCAAGTCATAAGTTAAAAAACTTCTTAAAAGTTAATTCATGTACAAGTTTGACTTGCTACTGGAATAAATGAAGGCTGACTTGTTAAAAGCGGTCAACGCAAAGGTTAACTTATTCCTGACAATTTTTCCTTTGTTGTATGTTTTTTATGCTATTTTTCATATTTGTTGTGGTTCAATTAGGTCGATTTATGTTGTAATATCACTTTTTACCTTGCTGATTTTACTTGTTTAAGTTCATTTGAGTTGATTTCAGTTTTGTAGTAAGTTTTTGTATGTTATTATTCATATTTGTTGTGGTTCAATTGGGTTGATTTATGTTGTAATTTGACTTGATTACCTGGCTGATTTTACTTGTTTGAGTTTATTTGAGTTGATTTCATTTTTGTTATAAGTTTTTGTATGCTATTGTTCATATTTATTGTGTTCAATTAGGTTGATTTATAGTATTGATTTAGGTATATTTATGTTGTCATTTGACTTGATTACCTTGCTAATTTTGCTTGTTTGAGTTCATTTGTTTTGATTTCAGTTTTATTGTATGCTATTGTTCATATTTGATGTGGCTCATTTAGGTTGATTTATGGTACTGATTTAGGTTGATTTATGTTCTAATTTGAGTTGATTACCTTGCTGCTGCCCGTACTTCTTTGAGTTCATTTAACTTGGTTTCAGTTTTGTTATAAGTTTTGGTTATATTTTTGTTTTGAGAGTTGGTTTCCTCAATGATGAAGCAATTATTACTAAACATGTAGCTAGGCTAGACTCATCAGTTATGCCACCATCTAAAGTAGGGTGTTGCAACTAAGAGACAAATAAGTGATCTAACGACTGTGAATTTGACTTTTTGTTGCATTTGCATGAAACTATATGGACTGAGAGGTTGTTTATTTCTGTCATTACCTCTATGAATAATGAGGTCAACAACTTTATATGCTTGCATGAAGTCATTATGGCCCAATGATCACTAACTGCCACCATTGCATGACCCTTATTTCATGTTATGAGGCTATTAAATGTTATTTTTGGATTTGCTATGTATGTGGATTGGGTACTTTATGAGAGAACAGACCAAAAGCAAATATTTTCGCTTTAAAAATCTGCCATATGGAAACCAAATAAATGATGATTAAAAAAGATATCTTCATCCATTTAATACACACTTTACAAAAAACTACTTTTTTTTTTTGGGTTTTTTCACCAGGTACCCCTGTGGTTTTAAAAAATTCATGGGGTACCCCTAGTTTTAAAAAAATGCACCAGGTACCCTTATTCTTTAAGTAAAATGCACGAAATGCCCTTAATGACTAACGGTGTCAAGTTTTCGTTAGTCATTAGGGTTAATTAACATCTCTAACCCTAATTTAAACCCTAAATAAACCCTAATTAAATCCTAATTAACTAACTAAACCCTAACCTAACCCTAAAACCACCACCCAACCCACCCCTACCCCCACCCCCACCTGGCAGCATCCTTGCTACCCTAGCAGCAACCACCCCCACCCCCACCCCCACCCGACCCCGGTAGCATCACTGCTCCCCTAGCAGCAACACCCTCACCCCCATCCCACCCCCACCCCACCCCCACCCACCCCTCTCTAAAACTGATTTCGAAAATCAATTTCAAAAAACAATTTCAAAATCATTTTCAAAAATCATTTTCGAAAAGGATTTTGGAAATCATTTTCGAAAAGAAAAACCATTTTCGAAACTATTTTCGAAAAACCAATTTTGAAATCAATTTCGAAAACCATTTTCGAAATAAGTTTTTGAAATGAAAAAAAAATCGATTAAGAAGGAGAGAGAAAAAGAAATGAAGAAGGAGGAGGTGGTGTTTTCCAGTTCGACGGCGATGATTTGGGGGCTTCGATTTGGCGGCGGGAGTGGGGCAAGCAGGGGCGGTGGTGGGTCACCATTGGGAATCCGACGGGGGGTGGGGTGGGGAGAGGGAACTCGACGGGGGTGGTGGGGGTGGGGAGAGGGAACTCGACAGGGGTGGTGGGGGAAGGGTGGGGGCTGCTTGGGTGGGGGAGGGGTGGTTGGATGGTTAAGGTAAGGGTGAGGTATTAGGAGGTTTAGGATTAGGGTTCAAGAGTTAGGTTAGATGATTAATTAGTATTAAAGGGTTAATTAGGGTTAATGATAACGAAAACTTAACACCGTTAGTCATTAAGGGCATTTCGTGAATTTTAATTAAAAGCTTAGGGGTATCTGGTGCATTTTTTTAAAACTAGGGGTACCCCATGAATTTTTTAAAACCACAGGGGTACCTGGTGAAAAAACCGTTTTTTTTTTTTTTACAAAAAGTTGGTGTTGCCTATTTTTTTTTTTTTTTTTAAACATACAAAAAAATGTTTACAAAAGGTGTCCTTTAATTGATGATGAGGCTACTATTTGATGCCCAAAAGTTGTGTTGTTGTTGTTGTTGTTGTTGTTGCCTTGCAATGCACACACTTGTTGCTACCTTATTGTGTAGTGTACTCCATGGTTCCAAAATGTTGTTGTTGCTACCATACTTGATGTTGCCTTACTACTGCCTAATCTTGAGTATTCCCTTATGTTTGGCTTTGACTTGCACTAAAATTAGGATATGCCCTAATGATGATGTTCTTGTTTACTTCATTGATTGTGTCAGTTACCAACTCATTTGGTAATTC
Source organism: Beta vulgaris subsp. vulgaris (assembly GCF_026745355.1). Taxonomy (NCBI): domain Eukaryota; kingdom Viridiplantae; phylum Streptophyta; class Magnoliopsida; order Caryophyllales; family Amaranthaceae; genus Beta; species Beta vulgaris. The sequence goes on from NC_079209.1 coordinate 20,142,032, forward strand.
AACATAAGTTGGTAAAAGACCTAGTCTGTCAAACATTTTCTTGCCTTTGTGTGGGTTCCCGTAATTATTTTTACCTTTCACTTTTAGGACTTCAAGCATGACATACATCAAAGGTAGCCATGTGTAGTTAATCAACCTTGGATCATACTCATTGTAGGCTCTTCCACACTTGACACCAACTTTTCCATCGAATCTGGAAAAGTTTGGTGTTGAATTGATTGAGTTGCTTTAAAAAAAACCTAAGTTTACCATGTTCATATCAGGAGATTGAGCTGGTTGACATATGAGTATCATTTCAAACCCATATTTGTTAGCTTTATGTAGAAATAGTGGGTCATTTGGGGAAATGTGGGGCCTTGTATTATCCTGTGGAATCCATGTTTGGTTGTGTCCATCTGCTAGCCATTTCTCCCTTCTTGCTGGCAACAACTTTATGATCAACATCTCCCTGATTGTGTCATTTGTGAGGCTTTGCTTGGCTTTGAGTTCAATTGTACAAGTTAGTCTATTAACGGACCATCTTTGAGCAGTAAACTTCTTCTATAAATGGACAGATTCCTAACTTCCCATCCCAAATGATTCTAGCCAAGTCCCCTATCCATAGCCTTGCAATTGCACCCATAAACACGACCTTTGTGATGAAAGCTTTTGATTGGCAAGCCCTGTATGGATCTTCCTCCTCTAATAATAGGTAAAACTTTTGGGTTACCTTGCTCATGAAGAACCACTTTTCGTCTATGTGCACCATGTTATATGGGCAACTAAACCTTGCTTTTTGTATGACTATTTTTGGGATGCTTTGAGAAAAAATGAAGTTCATTCTTTCAATCTTGTGTTTTGGAGTTGATTTGAGTTTGATTGAATTTGCGTGGCACTTAAGTATTCCCCTCTTGAATAGTCTATAAACAGTGGATGGACTTACTTTCAAAGCTAAAGCGAAGGACCTAAGAGTGGTCCTTTGCTTTGATGGAAACTCCCTCAATTTGTCTTCATCAATAATATTGGGTTTTCTACCACTGTTGTTAGAATTCCTATTTGCAATGTTGACCTCTACTCTATTTTTCTGATTTTTTGCAAGTCTTCAAAGCCTTGCCAAAGTTGATCAACTTACCCTATATTATTGTTGTATAGTTGTTAATTGACCTCTTAGAAGAACCATAGCCTCATTTGCATATGCAAATAAGTCAATGATCATTTTCCTTCTAACACAATTTGGTACATTTAGTCTCTTACTTCGGTTGATCTGTTCTTCTGTAAATTCTAAGTCATGGTCCTCTTCATTTTCAGAATTTGAGGAGTAATACCATACCTTATCATCATCTTCTTCATCCCTGATCTTATTCATTTGTTCCTCAATCAGAAGCAACTCATAAACACTTAGATGCCCTTGTTAGATTTCTGTTGTTATGTGTTCTAGTACATCTACTTAAAGATCTTGTAACAGCAACAACTCTTCTTCATCTATGTCTATACAGTCCCCTTCTCCAATCACCATGAGCCACTTGAAAAGCTTCATCTATGGTGTGACTGTGTTGTGCATGCATGTAATAGCCCTGTTTTTAAGAGTCTTTATTTAAATGATAATTATAATTATTAAGTTAATTATGTTTCGAAAATTCTTATTTTATTTGAGTTGGAGTATGAATTATTTTGTCGTGCTGTAATGTATTTATTTATTTAACTTTATGGAGTTATTATTATTATTATTATTATTATTATTATTATTATTATTATTATTATTATTATTATTATTATTATTAGTAATTCATATATTAAGTTTTATGTGAATTAGTTTAGTTGTACTTTTCCCAAAATAGAAACCCAAAACCAAACCCTTGGTCCATTTGTTTTGTCGGTCAAATAAGTAACCAAATACCCCCCCCTTGTTATTTTGGCGGTTTAATGAAACCAAAACTAATCCCTCATTCCTTTCTCTCTCTCCCGTGCCTTCTAACCCCATGAAACCCCAACCCCCAAAACTAAAAACCCAAAACCCCAATTGAGGAAACCCGAAAACCCTCTCTCGCTCACCTTCGCCTGCGTGTCGCCGGCGATTCCTTCCAGGCTTTGCCGGAGTTTTCCCCCCCTTTGCTGCTCGTCGGAGCCTCGTCGCCTGCCTGCTACAACTCGCTGTTTTCTCTCTCTCTTCTCCGTTCTCTGTAGCGCAAGGCGGTCGTGGTGTTGCGGTGTTGTTGTTGCTGCCGCCGTGCGTGCGCTGCAAGCTGTCGTGGCTCGACGCCACGATTCTCTCTCCTCTGCTGCTCGTCGATGCCCGTCGCCGTGTAGAAGCTTCGAAACCCCTAACCCCTGTTCTTCGCTGCTCACAAGAGCAGAGGTACACCGGCACCTTTGTATTTTTTTTCCCCCTGAAATTCTGATTACATACAAGTATAATTATGTTGTTAATTTCTTTCAAGTTGAACCTAAATCAGATTTTAGTGAGTAACCTAGAATTGGATTTTGTTTCATTTCAAGATTTGTTGTTGATATTGTTGATGTTGTAGTTGTATGATTATGTGTTATTGATTGTGGATTTCGATTTTAACATTGCCCAAGTTTCTCTTTGAGTCCTCTTATGATTAGATCTGATTATAATTCTGTTTTGGTTAAATTACAATTGAAATAAGTTATTGAGTTGAGCTTTATTCTCTAAGTTAAGTTGTGTCTCTTAGTTTTTAACATAGTTGATTTGCAACCCATGTCCACCTTAACTTTGAGAAGGAAAAGAAAGATGCAAATTGAAACTCTTAACGCAACTGAGTTACATAAGCTTGCAGATCTCGACAAACAAAATGTTATTAGTATTATTAAATTTAGGCTTATGTGTATTGAGGAATAATTCCATTAATAGTTGCAATCTAGTTTATATATTAAGTTAGAAAGAGAATTAATTAGTCCTTATTAGTAATGTGAAGAGTACTTGAGTTAGTTTTATTAACTATGGTTTCGATTAATGAACTTGTGGTTAATAAAGTATTTTAGTTTGATAACTATAAACGGAATAAAATGATAAAGTCAGACTACTTCACTAGTGATTCACTAAAGTGTATTAGTGTGTGTGTGTTTAACTACATAAATCCAAGTAAGTTAAGATTTACTTTGAAGAAGTCCCACTTAGATAATGACATTGTTTTAATGAGATAAACTCGCTATGTATGACCATGAGTATGATATGTACTTGGTTTTATTACTGTTTATGTTAATAAGAACTCAACTTGGATTATATTTTGTTACTTATAATGAACCTATGATCGATGAAACTTGAGTCATGTGTTTTTGGTTTATTCTTGTTAGTTAATTTAACTGAGAGACTTAGTAATATTGTTGTGGATATTTGTTGACATGATTAATTACTACCAGTTGTGTTTATGTTGATTATTGGAATTTGAAAAGCATATATGTGTCGATTTGAAATATGTCTTTATAAGAGTTAGACGATTATGGTTATCTACGGGGGAAATGACTAGGTTGGATACAAGTTGCTAATTACTTTAATAGTCTTGATTATTGGAGGATGATTTGGATGGAGTATCATTGGGAATTATGAAGGAGATTATAATATTGGAATTGTTCTTCGATTGGTAAGGATTTGAGTGCAAGATAGAATTCAGTCTATTGAGGTTTATTTATGAGTCGAGCTAGCTTCATATTCTCAATATATTTGTTGGTAGCCAAATTATGTTCTCTAGTTCAGATTAGTCTAAGTTTGGTTATTGATTATCGAAGTTATTTTGAGGTGGTTGTTGGAGGATGGCTATGTAGACGTATATAATTCAAGATGACATGGGAAATCAAGTCATCATGCTTTGAGGTTTCGCATAATTGTTATGAGTGGATGTAACCTTTATGTTTGCAATATATTTAAATGCTCATGTGTGCGTTATATGAATATTAGATATCATATATCGTTTACAGTAATGCCCATGATCATAGATACATCTCTGTGAGTTAGTTGTGAATTGCTATTGGATTATTATAAAAGTATTCTTTTTGTTCAGTCATTGGAGTTTTTCGAAAATACTATATTTCTCAAAATATGATTTGGTATGATAACGAGGAAATGATTCAGATATGAGTTAAGACCAGATAAGGTCGAATATGGTGTTATGTTATGAGTATTGAGGTTTAAAGTATAAACCATTAAATATCTTATTTTATAAATATGAAAGTGAGGCATGAATAGGCACCCCGAGTTAGGGCGGGTAAAGTCCCTATTGGTTGCCTTCCAGGAGGGGCTAATCCCTGGCGTTATAGGACATGTCCGGGTAAGTCTTGCAAGCATAATAATAAAAGGCTGGGTGACGACCCTCACTAGTTTGGAGACAGCTGGTACTGCGTGGTACTCCTCTCCACTCGCGTTCATGCCAAACGATCGGATTTTGTGAAAATATAGTAATGAGTTGAAAGTTGATTAAATGAGAATATAAAAACGTGTCACTGTTGAGAGTCATCTTATTGAATTTTGTTACTATATGACTGATGAAGTATTATGGAACGTGGAATTTGGAAATGTAATATGTATGTTCAACAAGAATATTGCTGCTAAGTATGCTATGATTGGTGTGATTGTACTTATATTGATTGTGTGAGAGTCGTTTTCAAGTAAAAACCACCAAAGCATGTGTTACTCTTTGTTTACGGGTTAGTACTCAGCTTTGCTGATGTGTATATGTTGTTTTGTCATTTCTGTGGCCTGTCACTTGGTGGGTGGCAGTTTTCCTAAATGTTTCAGGTGAAGCCGAAAGTTAACCTTTGCAAGTTGAAGCTGATACAAGCTGGGTAGTATTATAGTTGCTATCGAAGTGAGGACGTTTGACTTTGTAATAGTTAGTTGTTTATTTTCTATAATCTATTTCTACATTTAAGAGTCGCTAGTTAGTGCTCCTGATTCTCTATTGGTTGTTGCTCCGCGAAAGCGTTGAGATTGTTGAGCTTTGGGATTTGGAAATATTTATAAATTGAAATTGCAACAGGTTCATATTATTTCTCGCTTTAGCGTTGTCCTATTTTCAAAGGAAACTCTGCCGGATTTTCTGTAGAAATTTATGAGAATAGAGTATGAGAATCAGAGCGTAGTTATAATAGTTAATTTATTTGAATAGAGTTGGGAATTGAGTTCCACACTCTCCGATGTTGTTCGGTGAGTGTGATGGTAATAGTCCGAGTTACCTCGACTAGAGTCTCTTTCGCTGTGCTTAATCCTTTGTAAGCTGGTGGGGAAATTCGGGCTGTTACAAGTGGTATCAGAGCTTGGTTAGTTTTTGGAGGCGCTGTGATCTCCATATCATAGCGTAAGGGTTGAAAATAGGTTTAATGGATTGACTAAAGAGTTCGGTATAAATGAATCAAGCCGTATGAGTGTTTGCGCTTACGCGTGTACTATATGAATCCATTTATTTAAATGGGTATGACTTTTGTGTATATTTGCTATTGTGTATATTATTATCTTGTTATGGCTTGATTGTTCATGATACTATTTTACTTAAAAGTGTGTATTTCGAGAAAACTTGTATGATTTGCTCAAGTAAATGAATTTCAAACGAGATCTCTGTCGATGAGATGATTGAAATCCAATGCCAACAATTTTGCCCTTTTTGTCTTTGCTCCTTGATATTGCGAGTCAAGTCGAAGTAGAGATTTTCTTTGCTCCTTGATTTCGCATATCAAGTTGAAGTAGAGAATCAGAAGATGATGGTAGAATGGAGGCTGGACGCATAATGTTCTTGCGAGCTTGAGATTTGGTTTTATGAAAATAATTATTTGTAAGTTTCGAGGACGAAACTTATTTTAAGGGTGGTAGAGTGTAATAGCCCTGTTTTTAAGAGTCTTTTATTTAAATGATAATTATAATATTAATTAATTATGTTTCGAAAATTCTTATTTTATTTGAGTTGGAGTATGAATTATTTTGTCGTGCTGTAATGTATTTATTTATTTAACTTTATGGAGTTATTATTATTATTATTATTATTATTATTATTATTATTATTATTATTATTATTATTATTATTATTATTATTATTATTATTATTATTAGTAATTCATATATTAAGTTTTATGTGAATTAGTTTAGTTGTACTTTTCCCAAAATAGAAACCAAAACCAAACCCTTGGTCCCATTTGTTTTGTCGGTCAAATAAGTAACCAAATACCCCCCCCCTTGTTATTTTGGCGGTTTAATGAAACCAAAACTAATCCCTCATTCCTTTCTCTCTCTCCCGTGCCTCTAACCCCATGAAACCCCAACCCCAAAACTAAAAACCCAAAACCCAATTGAGGAAACCCGAAAAACCTCTTCTCGCTCACCTTCGCCTGCGTGTCGCCGGCGATTCCTTCCAGGCTTTGCCGGAGTTTCCCCCCTGCTGCTCGTCGGAGCCTCGTCGCCTGCCTGCTACAACTCGCTGTTTCTTCTCTCTCTTCTCCGTTCTCTGTAGCGCAAGGCGGTCGTGGTGTTGCGGTGTTGTTGTTGCTGCCGCCGTGCGTGCGCTGCAAGCTGTCGTGGCTCGACGCCACGATTCTCTCTCCTCTGCCGCTCGTCGATGCCCGTCGCCGTGTAGAAGCTTCGAAACCCCTAACCCTGTTCTTCGCTGCTCACAAGAGCAGAGGTACACCGGCACCTTTGTATTTTTTTTCCCCCTGAAATTCTGATTACATACAAGTATAATTATGTTGTTAATTTCTTTCAAGTTGAACCTAAATCAGATTTTAGTGAGTAACCTAGAATTGGATTTTGTTTCATTTCAAGATTTGTTGTTGATATTGTTGATGTTGTAGTTGTATGATTATGTGTTATTGATTGTGGATTTCGATTTTAACATTGCCCAAGTTTCTCTTTGAGTCCTCTTATGATTAGATCTGATTATAATTCTGTTTTGGTTAAATTACAATTGAAATAAGTTATTGAGTTGAGCTTTATTCTCTAAGTTGAGTTGTGTCTCTTAGTTTTTAACATAGTTGATTTGCAACCCATGTCCACCTTAACTTTGAGAAGGAAAAGAAAGATGCAAATTGAAACTCTTAACGCAACTGAGTTACATAAGCTTGCAGATCTCGAAACAAAATGTTATTAGTATTATTAAATTTAGGCTTATGTGTATTGAGGAATAATTCCATTAATAGTTGCAATCTAGTTTATATATTAAGTTAGAAAGAGAATTAATTAGTCCTTATTAGTAATGTGAAGAGTACTTGAGTTAGTTTTATTAACTATGGTTTCGATTAATGAACTTGTGGTTAATAAAGTATTTTATTTGATAACTATAAACGGAATAAAATGATAAAGTCAGACTACTTCACTAGTGATTCACTAAAGTGTATTAGTGTGTGTGTGTTTAACTACATAAATCCAAGTAAGTTAAGATTTACTTTGAGAAGTCCCACTTAGATAATGACATTGTTTTAATGAAAAACTCGCTATGTATGACCATGAGTATATATGTACTTGGTTTTATTACTGTTTATGTTAATAAGAACTCAACTTGGATTATATTTGTTACTTATAATGAACATATGATCGATGAAACTTGAGTCATGTGTTTTGTTTATTCTTGTTAGTTAATTTAACTGAGAGACTGTAATATTGTTGTGGATATTTGTTGACATGATTAATTACTACCAGTTGTGTTTATGTTGATTATTGGAATTTGAAAAGCATATATGTGTCGATTTGAAATATGTCTTTATAAGAGTTAGACGATTATGGTTATCTACGGGGGAAATGACTAGGTTGGATACAAGTTGCTAATTACTTTAATAGTCTTGATTATTGGAGGATGATTTGGATGGAGTATCATTGGGAATTATGAAGGAGATTATAATATTGGAATTGTTCTTCGATTGGTAAGGATTTGAGTGCAAGATAGAATTCAGTCTATTGAGGTTTATTTATGAGTCGAGCTAGCTTCATATTCTCAATATATTTGTGGTAGCCAAATTATGTTCTCTAGTTCAGATTAGTCTAAGTTTGGTTATTGATTATCGAAGTTATTTTGAGGTGTGTTGGAGGATGGCTATGTAGACGTATATAATTCAAGATGACATGGGAAATCAAGTCATCATGCTTTGAGGTTTCGCATAATTGTTATAGAGTGGATGTAACCTTTATGTTTAGCAATATATTTAAATGCTCATGTGTGCATTATATGAATATTAGATATCATATATCGTTTACAGTAATGCCCATGATCATAGATACATCTCTGTGAGTTAGTTGTGAATTGCTATTGGATTATTATAAAAGTATTCTTTTTGTTCAGTCATTGGAGTTTTCGAAAATACTATTTTCTCAAAATATGATTTAGTATGATAACGAGGAAATGATTCAGATATGAGTTAAGACCAGATAAGGTCGAATATGGTGTTATGTTATGAGTATTGAGGTTTAAAGTATAAACCATTAAATATCTTATTTTATAAATATGAAAGTGAGGCATGAATAGGCACCCCGAGTTAGGGCGGGTAAAGTCCCTATTGGTTGCCTTCCAGGAGGGCTAATCCCTGGCGTTATAGGACATGTCCGGGTAAGTCTTGCAAGCATAATAATAAAAGGCTGGTGACGACCCTCACTAGTTTGGAGACAGCTGGTACTGCGTGTACCCCTCCACTCGCGTTCATGCCAAACGATCGGATTTTGTGAAAATATAGTAATTGAGTTGAAAGATTGATTAAATGAGAAATAAAAACGTGTCACTGTTGAGAGTCATCTTATTGAATTTTGTTACTATATGACTGATGAAGTATTATGGAACGTGGAATTTGGAAATGTAATATGTATGTTCAACAAGAATATTGCTGCTAAGTATGCTATGATTGGTGTGATTGTACTTATATTGATTGTGTGAGAGTCGTTTTCAAGTAAAAACCACCAAAGCATGTGTTACTCTTGTTTACGGTTAGTACTCAGCTTTGCTGATGTGTATATTTTGTTTTGTCATTTCTGTGGCCTGTCACTTGGTGGGTGGCAGTTTTCCTAAATGTTTCAGGGTGAAGCCGAAAGTTAACCTTTGCAAGTTGAAGCTGATACAAGCTGGAGTAGTATTATAGTTGCTATCGAAGTGAGGACTTTTGACTTTGTAATAGTTAGTTGTTTATTTCTATAATCTATTTACATTTAAGAGTCGCTAGTTAGTGCTCCTGATTCTCTATTGGTTGTTGCTCCGCGAAAGCGTTGAGATTGTTGAGCTTTGGGATTTGGAAATATTTTATAAATTGAAATTGCAACAGGTTCATATTATTTCTCGCTTTAGCGTTGTCCTATTTTCAAAGGAAACTCTGCCGGATTTTCTGTAGAAATTTATGAGAATAGAGTATGAGAATCAGAGCGTAGTTATAATAGTTAATTTATTTGAATAGAGTTGGGAATTGAGTTCCACACCTCCGATGTTGTTCGGTGAGTGTGATGGTAATAGTCCGAGTTACCTCGACTAGAGTCTCTTTCGCTGTGCTTAATCCTTTGTAAGCTGGTGGGGAAATTCGGGCTGTTACAATGCAAGTGAAAAAAAATTTGTAACTGTGATCTGTGTGCAAGTAGCAGCGTTACTATAATATTTATTGAGAAGAATTTTTTTGTAAAATTTTTTTTTTTTTTTTTTGAAGTGTGCTTGTGACAAAGAATTTGTAATGAATGTGTGCAAAGTATGATGGTTTCTGTTGAACCCTAGTTTTGATGATGACAAAGAAACAAAGATGCAAACTAAGTAGTGAACTAATGAGTTTCTTAAGTGTATGATTTTCTAAGGTATCATTGAAAGGAACAAAGAGAATACTAAGTCAAGGAAGAAGTCAAGAAAGGAATTCGAAGACTAAGTGAAGATGTTTCCCAAAAGTGATACTGGAGCAGCATTGGAACAAGAAGAATAAAGCAAGGCGGTTTTATTTTCTAGTTCCATTGTAAAAGGAACAAGTAAGGATGGTAAGGAACATTGGTAGTCTTATTTGAGAATGAGAGTTTGTTCCTTTCTAAGGAAAAAACTAAATGGCACTAAACGAATCTGTTAAAGGAACTTAACAAATTAAAGGAACTAGACTTAGGGTTGAAACAGTATAATGGTTCGATTGTAATATTGAGTAAGTCATGCCTAAATAATAGGTAACGTTTGTTTAAGTAAAAAGTTTTTAGAAAATGTTTTTAGGAAAAGATTTTGTTTTTCGAAAAAGATAAGAAAATATTATCCGGTTTTTAAGAGATTTTAATTAAAAGATAATATTTTCTTAAAGATTAAAAATTCAGTTTATATAAATCTGTTTTTAAAGTTAACTGATTTTCGGATAAAGCTCAAGAAACTCCTAATCTTTAGGAGATGGCTAAAATTCCACGTCAAAAGAGATCATGGGATCATGGGATGATAGGAAGTGTTCTTAGGGAAGGAAATCATGGGTAATGGATTTAACATGAACATGATTTTAATTCCCACGTTCTATGTGTTTGTCACTATAAATATTGAAGTCTAAATAAGTTCCAAAGTGTGTCTGACTAAGTAATTAAGTGAGTTTGACTAATTAAGTGTCAGTGCCTTCATTCTCTCATAATAGCCATTTGTTCTTTGCTTCTTACTCTAATTCCACTAAGCTTATTTCGATCAATTGTATTTTGGTTTTTGGGGTAAGGGAACTTTGAGTGAAGTTCTGTAAGAAGAAGCTTTGAGTAAGCTTGTAGAGTGAGAAAACTTCGAGTGAAGTTGAGAGGAACTACTGTTAAGGGAACAGTGGCTCAGGAACTTGAGTTTAGGAACTCAAGGTGTGGCTCGAGTTAAAATTAGGTTGTAACAAAGTTGTTTGGCCTAATTAGTGAAAGAGTTGAGTTTAAAATCCCTAGTGGTCGAGGTTGTTTCTTCTTGTTGGGCCCAAGAAGTTTTTCCTCGTAAAAATCCCTTGTGTTCTCTAGCTTGTTTATTCGTTTAAGTTTTAAATTTCCGCAAAAATTACGTTTATTTCTACACCTACAATTCACCCCCCTCTTGTAGTGTTCCTAGGGAAATAACAATTGGTATCAGACTAGAACTCACGTAAGATAGGAAACCCTATTGAGAAAAAGATCCAAGGAACAATGAATACCACCGAGAAACTTGAGAAGGTTATTCCACTCAAAGGCCTCCTATGTTCAATGGGAAGTACTACAACTACTGGAAGAACTGAGATATTCATCAAAGCTGAAAACATAGGTATGGAGAGTCATTGAAGTTGGTGATTTCGAAGTCACAACTACAAATGACAAAAATGAGGTAACTCTAAAACCCCTCTCTGATTATGACAAACTGATTTTGAAAAAATGGAAGTAAATGCCATGGCTATTAAACTGTTGCATTGTGGACTTGGACCCCATGAACATAATAGGATCATGGGATGCAAATCCGCAAAGCAAATATGGGATTTACTAGAAGTAACCCATGAAGGAACTAATGAAGTTAAAAGATCAAAAATTGATTTACTTATGAATCAATATGAACTGTTCTGCATGAAATCTAAGGAAAGCATCGAGACATGTTTACTCGTTTTACTAACATTATTAATGAGTTGGCTTCTCTTGGAAAGTTTATTTCATCTGAGGAACAGGTTCGAAAGGTTCTTAGGAGTCTTCCAAGGACAGATGGATGGCTAAAGTCACTGCTCTTCAAGAAACAAAAGACTTCACTAAGTTCAACTTAGAACAGCTGGCAGGGTCACTTATGACTCATGAGCTTCACCTTGATACTGAATATGGTGAAAGCTCCAAATCAAAATCAATTGCTCTCAAAGCAGATGATGAAGATGATTCGGATCAGAAGAAGAAGAAGCAGCCCTCATGGTTCGAAAATTTCGAAAGATGTATAGGAACATGAAGAATGGAAACTTCAAAGGTAAAACTAAGAAATTTTCTAACAAAGCTGCTTGTCATAAATGTGGTAGTACAGATCACTTCATCAAGGAATGTCCTCTTTGGGAAAATGACAAAACCAAAGAAAGGAACAAGGAACGCTTTGCTGAAAGGAACAAAGAATCAAAGCACCTTTCTCTAAGGCAAATGTGCGCAAAGCTATGATAGCTGCTTGGGGAGATTCAGAGACGGAAGAAGAAGAGGAACAACAACTGAAGAAACAGCAAACCTTTGCCTCATGGCAAACATGACGAAAAAGAAGATGAAGAAAAAGTTGAGGTAAGTCAACATGGTCTTGAGTCAGACTTAGATGTAAAACTAGGCCTGAAATATATGATCTTCTTTATGATGCAATTCTTGAATGTAGAGATGAACGTGAAAAACGTGAACAAACGGAACAAGCCTTAAAGTCTGCAAGGAACACATAGAATGGCTTAAGAAAATGAGAACTAGTTTGAAACAAGATTCTTTATTTATTTGATAAAAACTTAAAAATCAAAGTATTATGAAAGTTTGAAAAATGAAAATTATCTAATTAATTTAGAGATTTCACACTTGAAGGATTTGTCCCTGTTCTGAGTTCCTTTGATATAAGATCAACCCTTTGAAAGGATACAGATCTGAGATTGAAAATTTGAATAAAGAGAAAAATTATTTTAAAGGAACAGATCTGTAATCTTAAAAAGGAACTGGTTGTCGCAAGGAACAGAGGCAAAATCATGAGTTTCCTAAGTGGATTGAGAAACCACAGACCAAAAGGAAAGAAGGTCTTGGTTTTGAAAACTACAAGAAAAGGAACAAGACAAAGAAATATGTTGATCTACCTAGTGATAATTTTGTATGTATTGTGGAAGGTAGGTCATTACATAAATCAATGTCAACTAAAATCTGAGATGATTGGAAAAATGTGAAATAAGTAAGAAAAAATGGGTTGTCAAAACAAATCCTAGTCAAGAACAGGAACCCACGAAAGATGGGGTTCCTACAACTAACAACTAGTTGATTTTTGCAGGTTGGAGTGAGGGGGAACAACACATGGTATCTCGATAGTGGTTGTTCCAAGCACATGACAGGAGACAAAACTAAGTTTCTCTCACTCACAACCTATGAAGGTGGAATGTAACATTTGGTGATAATAAGAAAGGTAACATAGTTGCCATGGGTAAGGTTGGTAAGTCACCATACACTCCATTGAAAATGTATTTTTAGTTGAAGGTCTAAAACATAATCTATTAAGTATTTCTCAATTCTGTGACAAGGAAATACTGTAAAATTTGATAAGAAAAATGCTTGATCATCAACATTAAAACTAAGAAGGTTATATTGGAAGGAACAAGGAAAGGGAACACATACATTGTGGATCTGGACCTTGTTCCTCAAATCAATTTAACTTGTCTTAGTGTTATTGAAGATGATTCACTTCTTTGGCACAAGCGTCTAGGACATGCTAGCTTTTCATTACTTGAGAAACTTAGATCAAAAGATCTTGTTTTAGGATTACCATCCATAAAATTTCATATTGATCAAGTTTGTGATGCATGTGCACGAGGTAAGCAAGTAAGATCCTCTTTCAAATCTAAAACGATTGTAAGTACCACTAAACCATTAGAATTAATTCATATGGACTTATGTGGACCATGAGAATTCAAAGCAGAAGTGGAAAGAGGTATGTACTTGTATTATTGTAGATGACTACTCTAGGTATCACTTGGGTTATTTTTCTCTTAGTAAAGATGAAACTTATGATGAGTTCCTTGTCTTTGCTAAAAGAGTTCAAAACTTAAGTGGTCATAAAATAATGCACATTAGATCAGATCATGGCAAAGAATTGATTATAAATTTGATGACTTAAGCAGAGATAATGGCCTAGATCATAATTTTTCTGCCCCTAGAACACCACAACAAAATGGTGTTGTAGAAAGGAAAAATAGAACTTTGGAGGAAATGTCTAGAACCATGTTAATTGCTAGTGAACTTCCAAGGAACTTTTGGGCTGAAGCTGTTAATACTGCTTGTCACATAATAATCGTGCCATGATGAGACCTATCATTAAAAAACTCCTTATGAACTTTATTTGGAAAGAAACCATATCACTATTTTAGAACATTTGGTGCAAATGTTTGTGCATAATAATGGAAAAGATAATCTTGGAAAATTTGATGCAAGGAGTGATGAAGCAATATTTTTAGGATACTCTCACATAGTAAAGCTTATAGAGTATATAACAAGAGAACTATGTGTGTTGAAGAAAAGTATTCACGTAATCTTTGATGAATCTGACAAATACAATCCAAGCATACAGGTTGATGACTATGAGATTGGGTTGGTACAACCAAGAGACAAAAATGCATATTCAACTGAAGAAGAAAAAGTAAAAGAGGAAAGGAACGAAGAAATTGGAGATAATCGCATCGATGATGTTCGTGTTCCTCAAGGAGAAGAAGACGTTCTTGTTCCTCAAGATGAAGGAACATAGTCTACCGAGGCTAACAGAGGAACAACTGATCACAGTTCCTCATCTACTCAAGGAACTCATGAGGAACAACATGTTCCTATAAGAGAGTTTCAACCAAAACCTTGGAAACAACAAAAGTCACATCCAATGGAACTCATAATCAGCGACATATCCAAAGGTACGCAAACTAGATCTCAGTTAAGGAATTTTTGTGCATTTCATGCATTCCTATCAATGATGGAACCAAGAAATCATGAAGAAGCCCTAACTGACTCTGATTGGATCACTGCTATGCAAGCTGAATTAAATGAGTTCGAAAGAAACAAGGTATGGCATCTAGTTCCCTCTTCTAAACAACAAAAAGTAATTAGCTTAAAATGGGTGTTTAGAAACAAACTAGATGAATATGGAATCATTGTCAGAAACAAAGCTAGACTTGTAGTAAAAGGTTACAATCAACAAGAAGGAATAGACTATGAAGAATCCTTTGCTCCTGTAGCTAGATTAGAAGCCATTAGCATTCTAATTGCATTTGCTGCTTACATGGGATTTAAATTATATCAAATGGATGTTAAGTGTGCATTTATAAATCGCTATCTAAACACTAGTACTAAGTTGGTCTAAGGTAACATGTATAGGGTAACACTTTTTAAAATTCAAGTTTCTCGAATATGTATGTAACACCTTGGTAGCACTTTATTAATATGTAACACTTAATGTAACACTTTTTCTATAAGTAACATTTTCATGTAGCACTTTTTTAATTGAGTAACATTTTGATGTAACACTTTATAAAATGTAACACTTTTAAGTAACACTTTTATGTTTGTAACACATTTAAAGTAACACTTTTGAATAGGTTTCTTTTAAGAGTATAAGTATTTTTCTTTTTGAAAATTAGTAAAGTAAAGTTTTTATAATTAATTTATTTTAGGGGAGTAATACAAATTTTATGTTTGGCACTTTATTAGCCGCCAAACACAATAAATCCAAAACTTAAAGCATTGGTATATTGACAAATTACGTAAGGCGCTCTGTAAGTGTAATACTCCGATTCTTAACAGCATTTTATTTAGCATTAATTATAATTATTAAGCTAATTATATTTTAAATATCCTTATTTTATTTGGGTTAGCGTATAAATATATTTTTTTGCGGTGGTTATAATATATTTACATACAAATTCTATGAAGTTATTAATATTATTTTATATTTTTTATTTCGTGTGCAATTGGTTGAGCAGTATTTTACCAAAATAGGAAGTCAATGTCGTTTACTCCTTTATTTTCTTTTCCTAGTCGATTAATTTGGGAAAAAAAACCCTAAACCCATCTCTATTTCTCTCACCCCAACTCCTTTCCTTCCCCGTGAAAACCCCAACCCGAGCCCGCTCTCTCTTTCTTTGATCCCTTGCGCTGCTGCCCCGTCAGCCACCCCTTGCGGGTGTCCCGTTTTCCCCGGCGCTTGCCGTGTTGTCGTTTCCCCCTCGCGCGGTGTTTTTGACGTGCTTCTGTCCCCTGCTCGCGTCTTCTATGTCCTCTTCGTGGTGACTTTTCCTCAAAACATGCAACAGGTGAATCTACCTGCTCAATATCTTCAAATTCATTCTTAATTTTTATTCACCTTTATCTCTCGGTCATTAATTCGTGCCTGATTTTTACTTATAATTTTATTTTATAGGGTTCAGGATCAAAGACCCAAGTCACTTGGGAAGATCAGCAGAATATTAACAAGTTCAGTAAACTTAATAATCGATTTCATGAGCTTGAAGATGAGATTAAATTCGCCAAGGTATCTCTCTCTTACTTAGTCTTCAATTTCTCCCTTTTTTTTAGTTTATTGGGTTATTTTGTATTTTAGGTTTTCGATGTTTGGAATTAATATTACCGGGTGGTGGGTATTTAATTTGGATTAGTGTTTTCTGGTTCATAATTGGTTGAATGATGATTGGTTGTTTTTTAGTTTCATGGAATAATCTTGATGTTTTGTGGGTTTGTTAGTTGATGTAATTCGAATGCGTGAGAAGATGAGGGTGCACCTGTCAGTGCCGAGCTCATTGAAGTAAGGAACTTGGATTTTGATCTAGGGTTTGAAAGATTAGTCACTTTTGGTTATGTAATTAACACTATAAAGTGTACTAACACAATGTGGAAAATTGAACATTTAATTTTCTCAGCAAGTTTCAACTTTAAGATCAGGCAAGGATGAATCTGATGGATTGAAAGGTGCATAAGTTTTTATGTGATGGTCAGATCTTTTTGGGAAAAATTAATCTTGATAGAAGTAGAATTATTTACTCAGACTGGTTTTAGTTTGAAAACTTATTGATTTAAAGTTATTCGATGGAGGATTTGTCGGAGACCACATTTTCCAGGTAAACATACAACTCAAAAATGTTTAGTTCCTAGGACGAATTGGCTAAATTATGCTCCTGAATTTGTCCATTCCCATCGGCGTTCAATCCTCATCGTTCATCAATTTTTTTGTTCAAAGTTCCAATGAATCGTTCATGTTCAACCTCCCATCAGTTCCAACGCAATTGGGAAGCTGTAAATTTAGACAATTTGACAACGAAAATTGGTAAATGTCATTAGAAGTCTTATGATCAGCAGGTCTGTCTCAAATTATTGTCTTTTTTCCCATGAATTTTGTAAATTTCGATCTGATTTTTCGAATTACCATTGAATTATGTCTTTATTCCATTTTGAAGACTGTGTCTAGTATACATGATACGTTGATCGCATCAACATGTCTGTAACTAATCGTATTATTCGTCGGTCGCCGCAAGCTAGCGGCCCTGCCCTATGCTTTCTTCCTCTCTCTTATGCTGTTGTCTCTGTTGGTACTACCCTTTCTGATATCTCTTTTAATTTAACTTATTTTCATCTTCAGTACAGGATATTATCATCAGCTTCATTGCAAATTATAGGTATAATTGCAAGTATTTCGATTGATTTATTACATGGATGTTGAGAAATGAGTTCTGAAAATATGATTGAAACATAAAAATGATGGGGTTGCTAATGTTCATGGCTGATTTATTATTGGTGCTACTCGATTGAAATAATCCTGATTCTAGCTACTTTCTTCTATGCATCTTCAAGTTTTGGAAATATATGCCCATTCAATCATGCAACCAGGAATTTGATTCAGTTATATCATGACGTTTTTGATTGAGCTATATCAACTCCAGATTATGTTGAAATACTTGAAAGGTGTAAGTTCTTGGTGCAATCAAATCTCATTGATGTTTAGAAAAGACTCAAGTATAAACTTGAGTAAGAAATTGATTTTTCGAATCTGATAACCAAATGTAAGTTATATGCCATAATGTGAAACATGTGCATAAAAAGAAAAAGGAGACCTGCTGATTATTACATCGAACAACTTTTGGAGGAAGTGATGACTACGATTATTTTTCATTTTCTATTTCTTTTCGATTTATGTAGAGGGTTGCTGTGCATGGGGTTGTCTTGAGGGTGGGTGTGCAGGAGGGTCTTTCCTTGTATCACAGTTTTAAAAAAAGAGGAGTTTTGTTGTGCCTCATATATTTAATATACTTGTTTTATTTTTTACAAGTATATAATTAGTCGTGTTATCATAAAGACTTTGAACATTCTTTTTTATTTGTTCTCATTACTGCAGGATGATGATGGAGATAATGAATTAGAGTAGTAGGTAGGCATGGTGCTTCTGGAAACAAGCATGAATAGGGCGACACATGGAATTGAAGACAAAGAAAGACACAATGTTAAGATTAATTTAGGATTGGGGAGAGTTATATGTATTATGACTAGGTTTTTGGATCAACTATTTATATGTTGAGAGCAATGGTATGTTTTCAATTGATGAATACTACTCATTGGCTCTTTTTTTACAATGATCGTTGAATGAACTCAATATCTATAATATCAATTTATTTCCTCTTCGTTTATTACGTTTGTAAGTTTTAGTATTATTATTATTATTGTATATGTGCCGACAAATTAAAGAGTGCTACTATATATGAGACGTGTGAAATAGAAGTGACTTTAAATCTAGCTAATAATAAGTGTTGCCTAATATCTAACAAAGTGTTACATATGTTGACCTAAAATGATACACGACATCTAATAAAGTGTTACTATAATTCAAGAGATAACATAGAAAATGCTACTATAGATGAAAAAGTGTTGCATAAAAAATTACAAGCAACACTGTAAAAATGTTATATTAGTTCAAAAAAGTGAAACATTAGAGAATTTTGGGTAACACTTGAGAAAGTGAAACATTAGCATTTGAAAGTGTTACCTTTGATAATAGGTAGCACGCAGATGTTTCACTTATAAAAGTGTTACCTATTTCCTAAAGCAACACTTTTAGGCCTTTAAGTAACACTTTTGGGGTGATACTTTAGGCTAATTATGCACTAGTGAAATGAAGATGTATATGTTGAACAACCCCCAGGCTTTGAAAATAATAATCTCCCAAATCATGTCTACAAGCTTGATAAAGCTCTTTATGGGTTAAAACAAGCGCCTAGATCATGGTATGAGAGATTATCAAGTTCCTTTTAGAAAACAATTTTAAAAGAGGAAAGGTTGATAAAACCTTGTTCCTAAATCTAAAGGAACTGACATTTTACTTGTTCAAATATATGTTGATGACATCATATTCGGAGCTAAAATGAAACATATGCAAAGAATTCTCAAATCTCATGAGTAATGAATTTGAAATGAGTATGATGGGTGAGTTAAATTTCTTTCTTGGACTACAAATCAAACAAACTGAAAAGGGAATAATTGTTCACCAACAAAAATACATAAAGGAACTATTGAAGAAATATGGCCTCGAAAACTCAAAGATAAATCACACTCCTATGGGAACTTCAACTAGATTAGATGAAGACTCCATAGGAACAAGTGTTGATCAAACAAAATATAGAGGAATGATTGGTTCACTTTTGTATCTAACTGCTAGTCGTCCAGACATAGCTTTCAGTGTTGGTTTGTGTGCTAGATTTCAAGCAAATCCAAAAGAGTCTCACCTTACTACCGTGAAGAGAATTCTTAGATATCTTAAAGGAACAGATGATCTTGGACTCTACTGTCCAAGAAGTGATACGTTTGAGCTAAGAGGATATGCAGATGCAGATTATGCTGAGATCTTGTAAATAGGAAAAGCACCTCAGGTATGGTCAATTCCTTAGTCATAGTTTAGTTTCTTGGAGTACCAAGAAATAAAACACAGTTGCTTTATCCACTGCTGAAGCAGAATATGTAGCAGCAGCTGCATGTTGCTCCAAATGCTTTGGATAAAACAACAACTTAGTGACTATGGAATAAACTTTGATTGTGTTCCTATTTATTGTGATAATACTAGTGCTATTAGTATTTCAAAGATCCAGTGCATCATTCAGAGTTAAACATATACATATCAGACATCACTTTCTAAAAGAAAATGTTGAAAAAGGTTTGATTAAACTTGAGTTTTGTCAAACTGAGAATCAGATTGCTGATATACTAACTAAGCCTTTACAAAGAGATAGATATGAAAAATTAAGGCTTGAGTTAGGATTAATAAAATTAAGTGATTGTTCCTATTCATTCCCCCATGTCGAATTAATTTGAGTGACTTTGTGTGTAAAAATAATTGTGTTTAATTGCCTAAGACCATTGCAAATTAGAATGTTAAAAACAAAACATGAATTCAAAGGAATTAAAACAACTCACAAATGTCACATAATACTCCCCTTACTGTTCCTAAGGTAAAGAAACATGCAGATATGAAGAACATTGATTTGTAGCATTAGTTGTTCCTATAGCACAAGTTCCTTGTTCCTATAGCACAAGTTCCTATGTCAAAAATTAAAAATCAATAAAAATTCAAAAAATCCGAAAAATCCCAAAAACAGAGAAATCACATTTAATTAAATCTTGATTCTCATTTTTGCTTCTTTTATTTTCCTTTTTATCTTTTATTTTCGCGTGTAACGTTTCGCTGTTACATGCATCTCCTTCCCTTCTTTATTTCATCTTTCTAGAAACCGTGTCCCTTGGACTCTTCAACTTCACCATTAACGAACCTTCACGCACCACTTCACAACCCATAAAATCACCTACTTCACTCCACATCATGGCAAAAACCTCACGCAATTCACATTCTCCAGTTTCCAAAACTCCCAAAACCTCTACAATGGAAAAATCTCCTTCTCCTACCAAAACCCTAGAAATCGAACAAAATCAAGAAACAATCATTGATGACCAAAAACTAGAATCTCCAAGACGGAGTATGAGAAGAAGGAAATTAATAG
This sequence comes from Beta vulgaris subsp. vulgaris, assembly GCF_026745355.1. NCBI lineage: Eukaryota > Viridiplantae > Streptophyta > Magnoliopsida > Caryophyllales > Amaranthaceae > Beta > Beta vulgaris. The sequence goes on from NC_079209.1 coordinate 20,162,630, forward strand.
GGGAGGATGATGAGGAAGAGTCCCCGGAACAAACTCAGGGGGAAGAAGAAGAAGAAATCACCCTTGTTCCTTCCAAAGGAACTGCTCCTTCTTCATCAAAGAAACGGGTTGAACGAAGTGAGTCAAGGTATGTATTAGGTTTTTGTATAGATCTAGAATGGGCAAATGAGGTGAAATTTAATGAATTAACAGATATTCTAAAGGAACAGGGCATGGAATATCTCTTTGAATATGCTTTTAATAATGCTCTAGTTCCTTTAGCAATGGATGAATTCTATGCGAATTTTACCAACACTGATAGTCTTTGCACAACTGAAGTTAGGGGAAAAAATTAATTTAATCAAGACATTGGGAAAATTTGGGAAGTTCCTTGCAAGGAACAGATTTGTATTTTAAAAGGAAAGGAACTGTTCTCTTTCCCTAATTTTCCCAGGAAAAATTGTTGAAACTTTTGGGGAACTGGTAGAAAAACTAAACCAAACCTACTCTCTCCTCTTCACAAAGTTCTATTCAATTTAGTTTGGAGAACACTCATTCCTCGCACTGAAAAGAGGAATGAAGTGGGTCTCTTGGACATGTGCTACATGTTCTGTTTGGACCATCACATAAATCAACTTTCCCTCTCTTTTATACAACACTCACACATGATAGAAAACAATTCGTAGTTGGATTATGGCGCTTGATTACATCCCTCCTTCATCATTTTAAGGTAAGACACTGGTTGGCCTACTTAGGATTAAGCAAGGAATATTTTAATGAGAAGACTCTAAGTGGGTTGGATCTCTGTGTCCAAGAGGGAGTAATCACTCAAGGGAGAACAACTTCCAGTTCCTCTAGCAAGAGGAAGCTGCCTAGGGCAGTTGAAGAGGAACTGGAAGATGTGATTTTGGAGGAACCAGTTTCTGCACCCAAGGAACCTACACCAAAGAGGCGCAAACACATAGCCAAAAAGCCTACCCTCCTGTTCCTAAGAGAGTGAGGCAGAGCACTAGATTGAAAATTGCTCTTTCTGCCCCTGTTCCTTCCAACAAGGACGCACCTTTAGTCCTTTCTGATGCGGAGGAACAGGTACCCCATTCTGTCAAGGAATCCACACCGCCATCGTCTCCTAAGCCTTTTGTTCCTCTCACCAAACTATCCTCCATCTCTCCCTCATCCTAGTCTGTTCCTTCTAGTTTTGAACATATTAAGGATGAGTTGACTGGCCCTAATCCCTTCTCCACCACCTCTACAACTCTTCCACCACCACCACCATTTCTTCCTCCCATCTATAACCCTCAACATCTGTTTCCACTCCCAAAACTGATGGTCCTTCCACCCATCCTACTCCAGTTCCTCCACCAAAACCTCAACTGCCTCTGGATCCAAGGGTGAGGAACAAGCTACCCCGGATGACTGTGGCTGGGTCAATGATGTTTGTCTTCCTGCACAACATATGATAAAATTTTTTAACCACCTACACTGGACTTTAGATGCTAAAACTGACCAAATGCTGGGTCTTATGAAAGTTCTCAGTGATACGTGCTTGAGCAACAGAAGAAGATGGAAACAATGGCCCTAGCTTTGGAGGATTTGAAGGAAAGGGTTGGTGCCAATCATGGTGAAGTGATGAAGAAACTGGAGGATGTGGTCGAAGAAGAAGTTGTTGAGGAACACAATTCCCCTTCCCTTTCTTAGTTCTTAGTTCCTGTTTCCCTTTCGAGGAACAAGACTGTTGTTTAGTTTCTTTTCTTTTTCTTTCTTTGTTTTTTTTTTTTGGAACAAGTGCTACATAAATATGACTTTTGCTATTTTGTCTTTGTTTGTGATTATTTGCGCATAATTTCTTCCTTGGAATGGCTAGTATTCTGTGATTGATGTTTGAGCATGTCTATCCTTTGCAATTCTAACTTAACCATACTTGGTGCTTGCTTATGGTCTAAAGGTCTTATAAGCAATTTATCATATCACGCAGAGTCTACTCTTTTTGAGGATGACAAAGGGGGAAAAGATTTAAGGAACAAACTGTATAGTAGTCGAAAAGAGGTAAATGAAACATCAAAAAACAAAAATTTAAAAATAAGGTTTAGGTAAATGAAAAATCAAAATCAAACTTTAAGTAGATTACTTAAGTTTTTTGTATTGTTCATTTTCTGATTTATTGTTTCATTCACTTATATTATTTGTTATTTCCTTAGTTTGGACCTTTGTTGTCATCATCAAAAAGGGGGAAATTGTTGAACCCTAGTTTTGAAGATGACAAAGAAACAAAGATGCAAACTAAGTAGTGAAATAATGTGTTATTTAAGTGTATGATTTTCTAAGGTATCATTGAAAGTACTGAACACAATTTGGTACATTTAGTCTCTTACTTCGGTTGATCTGTTCTTCTGTAAATTCTAAGTCATGGTCCTCTTCATTTTCAGAATTTGAGGAGTAATACCATACCTTATCATCATCTTCTTCATCCCTGATCGTATTCATTTGTTCCTCAATTACAAGCAACTCATAAACACTTAGATGCCCTTGTTAGATTTCTGTTGTTATGTGTTCTAGTACATCTACTTAAAGATCTTGTAACAGCAACAACTCTTCTTCATCTATGTCTATACAGTCCCCTTCTCCAATCACCATGAGCCACTTGAAAAGCTTCATCTGTGGTGTGACTGTGTTGTGCATGCAAGTGAAAAAAAATTTGTAACTGTGATCTGTGTGCAAGTAGCAGCGTTACTATAATATTTATTGAGAAGAATTTTTTTGTAAATTTTTTTTTTTTTTTTTGAAGTGTGCTTGTGACAAAGAATTTGTAATGAATGTGTGCAAAGTATGATGGTTTCTGTTGAACCCTAGTTTTGATGATGAAAAAGAAACAAAGATGCAAACTAAGTAGTGAACTAATGAGTTATTTAAGTGTATGATTTTCTAAGGTATCATTGAAAGGAACAAAGAGAATACTAAGTCAAGGAAGAAGTCAAGAAAGGATTTCGAAGACTAAGTGAAGATGTTTCCCAAAAGTGATACTGGAGCAGCATTAGAGCAAGAAGAATAAAGCAAGGCGATTTTATTTTCTAGTTCCATTGTAAAAGGAACAAGTAAGGATGGTAAGGAACATTGGTAGTCTTATTTGAGAATGAGAGTTTGTTCCTTTCTAAGGAACAAACTAAATGGCACTAAACGGATCTGTTAAAGGAACTTAACAAATAAAAGGAACTAGACTTAAGCTTGAAACAGTATAACGGTTCAATTATGAAGTTGAGTAAGTCATGCCTAAATAATAGGTAACCGTTTTTGTTTAAGTAAAAAACAGATTTTATGGAAAATCTATTTAGGAAAAGATTTTGTTTTTCGAAAAAGATAAGAAAATATTTATCCGGTTTTTAAGAGGATTTTAATTTAAAAGATAATATTTTCTTAAAGATTAAAATTCAGTTTTAATATTAAATATGTTTTAAAGTTGAATGATTTTCGGATAAAGCTCAAGAAACTCCTAATCTTTAGGAGCAGTGGCTAAAACATGTCCACGTCCAAAAAGAGATCATGGGATCATGGGATATGATAAGGAACGTGTTCCTTAATGGAAGGAACATCATGGGATAATGGATTTAAACATGAACATGAATTTAATTCCCACATTCTATGTGTTTGTCACTATAAATACTGAAGTCTAAATAAGTTCCAAAGTCTGTCTGACTAAGTAATTAAGTGAGTTTAACTAATTAAATGTCAGTGCCTTCATTCTCTCATAATAGCCATTTGTTCTTTACTTACTTACTCTAGTTCCACTAAGCTAATATCGATCAATTGTATTTTGGTTTTTGGGGTAAGGGGACTTTGAGTGAAGTTCTGTAAGAGAGAAGCTTTGTAAGTTAAGCTAGTAAGAGTGAGAAAACTTCGAGTGAAGTTGAGAGGAACTACTATTAAGGGAACAGTGGCTCAGGAACTTGAGTTTAGGAACTCAAGGTGTGGCTCGAGAATAGAATTAGGTTGTAACAAAGTTATTTGGCCTAATTAGTAAAAGAGTTGAGTTTAAAATCCCTAGTGGTCGAGGTTGTTTCTTCTTGTTGGGACCAAGAAGTTTTTCCTCGTAAAAATCCCTTGTGTTCCTCTAGCTTATTTATTAGTTTAAGTTGAAAATTCCGCAAAAAGTTACGTTTATTTCTACACCTACAATTCACCCCCCCCCCCTCTTATAGTGTTCCTAGGAAAATAACAGTTTCTATGTCCCCTTTGCTATATGTAGTTAGGTTCCTTTTTGAGCCAAGTTTGTATGAAATTTAGAATTTTCATTTTGGACCCAAATTTAAATGATAAGCAATGAGTTGGCTTTTTTAAAAAATAAAAAATATCGAGTACCCATGTGCTTTTGGGGACCACTTACTTCTATTAAGTTTTCAATTAACTCTTCCAAACAGGGGCGGAGCTACGTTGTAACAAGGGGTAGCACGTGCTACCCCTGACTTTTTTTTAAAAAAAAAAAGCTGAAACCCAAACCCTAACGTTATCTCTTTCGCGTCTTTCTCCAGTCTCCTATCGGTGAGGAAGAAGTTTAGGGAAGAGACTTCTGTTTTGGTGAAGATGGGCTTCTCATCTGATCCCAAATCAGCTTCTCTGTTTCTTTCTAAGAAGCTTTCATACCAGAAAACAAATTTCTTTTTATTCAATTTTACTTTTTTTTTTCTGGATACCCAGAAAAAATCAATTGAAGAAACTCAAAAAGGCCAGATATAAGAGAGAATGAATGTAGGAAGTAAGGGGTTGGAATTTAGCGGAAGGAGATAGGTTGAAGATGATAAAGATGGAGTTGGTGTTGTTGCAGAGAAGGAGGAGAAGTAATGAAAAAGATTATTAGTGGAGGATGGGTTGCTATTGATCTTGTGGTTGCTGCAATCAGCGGTGAGCCGTTGTAGTTCTTAGGTTAATTTTCTTACTTTCTTATCCACTCTTTTATTCTCTTTCATCTAATTTCAGTTGTTGATTTTGAAACCTAATTATTTATGAATTGCAAGTTGTATGAACTTATGAATTTTTATTTTTGGTATGGAATTGTTAATTTACAGTTGTGAAATGTGAACTTTTGTAAATTTTTGGTGAATTATAAGTTGTGAAATTTGAATAATATACAACTGTGATGTTATAATATAATGTCAGTTATGGGGTTGCATTATATTGTTCTATTGATGGATTTTAAAGAGAGCAAAAATAATACTAGTTGAATATTGATTAGTTAGATCTTGTGTTATTTCTGTTTATAATTTAATTCACAATTGTGAAAAGAAAATAGAGAGGGATACCTCAAACCCTTCTCATGAGGGATATAATGAAAATTAAGTTAATTCTAATCTAGATCTTCTTTCGACTCAACTAAGCCAACAAAATTTAGAATGATTTGTAAATCTTGATCGATTAATTATAAATTGGTTTCAGATTTTAGTATTCGTCGTGCATAATTGTAATAGTTTTGTTGTTGATGTTATATTTCGATTATGTATTATTTTAATTTAGTACTTATGTGGATTTTTTTTTGTACTCGATACAAAGCAAAACTACGCTACCCCTCACCCCAAATCCTAGCTTCGCCCCTGCTGCCAAACATGTGGTCCCAACTTTCTCCCTGTAGGTGCATTAGTTTCTTCCCACTTTCTCTCTGTGTCACTTATTAAAAAACGGAAGAAGTATAAAGGTTTCTTCTAATTATATTTTGAGTTCATTGCAACAATTTTGATGAATAATTACATAATTAATAGATTTTTAGTTCTACACATGAGCTCAAAATGAGAGCCATGAAGGATTAAATTCATGGGTTCCAGTTACTTAATGTTTATATTTTACATGGCATGAGAGAAAGATGATTCATAGCTCAACACCTTCGACCCACACATCAACACCTCCCCTTTGCTGTCACGATACACCATACCCAACACCATGTCCCTGTCTTCCTTTAGACCCACATCCACATTCACTCTAACCCACTCCACCCTCGGACACTTCCATCCAGGCAAAGACGTGGTTGCCTCCCCTTTTGCACAAGGCATGTGGATGACAGCAGCCTTATTCCTCGACTATTCCTAACCCGCTTCGCATAGCCCCACACTTCACTCGCCTCTTCGACCTCCCCAGCCATTACCCACTTGTTGCGCGCTCCCCACATAACCCAAGCCTTTGTGAGAAACAACTCCCACTCTTCGTCGTCCCTGGTGGTTTTTTTTTTGTTACCTTTACTGACAACGCATTTTTAAGTTAGATTGTTGTTTTTCTTCTTGATTAGATTGAAATTTAATGCAAAAATTCCTGATGTCCTTAAATTGATTGGATCCAACATGTCTCATCCCCCTTCTTGTTCTTGAATTATTATTGGAGATATTTTGTAATTCCTCTATTCAGCTTTGGCTTCTCCACAAATTTCTTTCTAATTCTTCAGTTCTATGATGAAACTCTTATAATCTCATTATGAGTTCAAGTATAAAACTAAGACCATGTTCTTTTCGTTCGGTCTGATTTGAATTTTTTTTATCTAATATGACCCAGATCTGGTATAATATGATGTGATATTATCTTAACTTCTGATCTAGTTTGATCAGATCTGAACTTTTCTGATTTGATCTGATCTGAACTATTCTATTCGATTATTATTATTATTAATGTCGAAGAAATTATTATTATTAGGATTTTTTAACTAGAATAATACAAATTTTTGGTCGTTCTCTCGCAATAATACAAACATTTGATTATTATGTAGTATAACAAACTTTACATCATAATTCTTATAGTAAGACAAAACCGGATGCAACCTGATAAATAGGTTGACCGGGACACTTGTCACAATTTTAGGGGTGGGTTTTAATTTTTGTTCGACTAAAAGAAAACCTTTTTTTGTTTTTCTCTCTCTTGCTCCTCCCCCACCAGCCACTAAACTCTTGCCATCCCCTACCTCTACCCACCCACCGAGAAATCCCCCTACATTGCTCCACCACTGAAAACCCCCGGCGCCCAGTACTCCTTTATTCTCGAATCCCCCACCCCAAAAAATCACCCACCCTTTCCTAGAAAGGCACCACCAGACTTGAGTTCCTCATATGAACTCCAAAAACGCGACCAAATCTGAGTTCTTGTAGGCGTGAGCGGACCACCAAGTCAACAACAAATCGGTGGTAGTGATGTTTAGAGGGTGGTGGTATTCGTGGGAAAAGGATGGGATCGCTACTGGTAGTTGCGGGGGAGGGGGTGTTAACTCATAGCGCAACATGACATCAAAGTGAGGGCAACCCCGTGGTGGCTTCGCGTAGAGGAGGAAGAAAAAGACCGAGATAAAGAGAGACAGGTGAAAGGTGAGGGGCGAGAGAGTGCAGCGAGATAAGGAGGAAGACAACGGGTGGATAATGTGGGGAGGTGGCCGTAACCGGTGGGTGGTTTTGGTGGTGGTTGTGGGGTGGGAGAGGGGTCGAGGTGGTTCATGTGGGTGGTGGGTTGGGGGGTTGGGGAGGAGGAAGAAAGAAGAAAGATGATTTTGTAACTTTTTTTTTTTACCTATTTTATAGGTTACAAGTCGCATTGACCTACTATAGGAATTTTGATGTAAAGTTAGTATAATATTAGATTTTACATATAATAATATAGTTATCTCCCTATGTATTCGATCCTGACTTCCCTAACTACTAGTTAGTGGACCTTAAGTTATTTTTGATTAGGTGATATGATTTTAGCCTGTCAAATTTTGGCACCGTTACCGTGGAGACGGCTTATTACTATTATATATGAACTGTTAATATTAGACTAATTTTTTGATTTTTTTTTTGTAAATATATTTCTTTCATTTATTTTTTTATTTGAATATCGTCTATCTCTTTTTCTCAATTTGAGCATGAAGTGTTTTGGAGAAATAAGCTTAGCTTTGAAAACTTTCTTGGTCCCGACCATTTATTTGAACAATGGGAAATTGCTTTAGTTATCTATGAGGGTTTGAACGATGATATGAGGGTGGTTATAGATTCCATGAGTGATGGTAAATTCATGGATATGACACCTGAAGTGGGGTGTAATTTGTTTGAGCAATTAATCAGGGAAACCTTTGAGTAGGAGATGACAAGAGATGTTACTCCAGCTCTAGAAAATTTATCTATTTATGATTCTCAAACTCTTACCACTTCATGTGATTTTTGTTCTTGTTGTGACTCTTATGATCATAATATTTCTTTTTGTCCATATAATGAGTCATATATGCATGTCAATAACCCTATCCCTAAATTTAATTTGTCTAATGCTCCATCTGAATATGATAATATCAAAGAATTCTTTATGATTTCATGAAAGAATTAAATAAGGTTCAGGAGGATTATAGATTTGTTCAGGAGGATTACATGTTGCAACTAGCAAAACTGTAGAGAGTCAAAGATCAATAGCATCTAGACTAAAATTTATTAGCCAACCTATTGAGCAACATTTGTATTATGATGATGTGTTGGTTGAGAATGCTAGTTCATTAGAAGAAGGTTATCATTTGACTTTGATGGTAGTTTAAATAACAAAAATATGGATATAATGTATGTTTTTAAGGAGGAAAAATGTATGTATATGCTTCTTCTTTTCTTAAAGATTTTATTGTTGGGTTAATAATTTTGACCAAATAAATATTCATGTTCTCCTATGAGACCTGAGGAACTGCAAGATATTTCTACATTTTTTTTCTTTTTCTTTTGATACTTATAAACCCTTCTTAGTGAACATTAATATGCTTGATGTCAAGTAATATCGAGTGTTCAATAATATATTTGCAGGAAAATTTGATAAGTTACTAAATGCTTGGATTCTTCATAATGTAAAAAGTATTTCGGTTGTGCGGGACCCTAAAAAATCAGCGCTTATTGGGAGGCAAGCCGACTTTCTAACCTTCAGATGTTATCTTTATTTCTGCTTTATGACTACTTTGTTAACATGTGTTCCGGTGACATGCTCTTGGTTGTAGTGGAAGTATAATACTGTTTGACACACTCTATTTTCATTACCCACCTCTTCGGTGAGTTGTACCCTTCCTTTTTCTTTTGCTTTGTTGTTCTTCTCAGTGTTCACATTAAGGTCAGTGTGAATTTCGGCTTAGGGAAGAATGTCACTTTGTGCATGTTAGTTGCATACTAGTTTACCTTTATTGCTTTAGTAGGATTGTGACATGGCTTATACCGCTCATTAGAGGTGAGAGTTTACATGTAACGAAAAAGATGTAGTGCCTTCTTAGTTGCATTAGAAATGTTTTTTTCATATTAGATTTCATATCATGTTAGTTTGCATCTATGAGACTATTGCCATCACTTTTTGAGAACCTTGTTGATATTTCACTACACTTCCTAAGCGTCATTCATCTTGCTCATGATTCTTCATAGCACGATTGTTTTTGCAATTGATTGTTTGACCTCTCTCTAGCTCGCACCCGGGACCCCTATTTGCGTCGGACTTGGGTCCGACGGCATAGGTCTCGACGCAGATGACGTATAAATGATCTGCGTCGAATACGGAAACGACGCAATTCTCCAGCTATTTGCGCCGCACGTTGTATACGGTGCGACGCATATGGCTCTCCCCAACCAGAGCTTCAGAGGATAATGTGCGTCGCACATCGCCTAGGGTGCGACGCAGATGTGTGATTTGCGTCGCACCTTGGGCTACGTGCGACGCAAATTCCATTTTTTAAAAAAAAAAATTAAGTTTATGAACTAGGAATAAGGCTATTGCAAACTTGCAATAAAGATTTTGGTTTCTTCACCAAAAAAATCGTAGATTTGGAATAATAAATTACAGAAAATAAAGAAAAAAAGATAATTACATAAAAAAGAATACATAAATTACAGAAAATCAAAAAGAGAAAATTACAAAAAAATAGAGAAGATTACAGAATTACATAAAATCGTAAAAGAGATAACTTCATGTAATCTTCAGGCGGCGTTGCAAATCCAGATCTTCACCTCAAACGCAACTACAATCGAAATTTCACCTGCAAATCCAGATCTGAAAACGAGAAAAGGAATTTCAGAACTGAAAATTTGAAAGAAAATCCTAGATCTGAAAAAAAACCCTAGACTAGGATAAATGCCATAAAAATAAACAAAAAAATCAGATATAAAAAAAATGAAATGGTATTAAAACAGATAATAAAACTTAATTTCATAGAACTTAGATCTGAATTGAAATCCATGAATCACCTGCAAAACACTAAATGAAACGAATAAACGAAGAAAAATAAAGAAAAAGAAAGAATACCAAGGCGACGAAATGAAACGAATGAACGGAGTTGCCTGAGATGAATTTCGAGTTGCCTGAGATGAATTTCGATCAATTTCGTCTGCTGAAGTCGTTCGCTGAAGTCGACAATATCAAAGGGAAGATGAGAATTTGAGAAGGAATGTGAGAAGGCTCGACAGAATTTGAGAAGGGATGTGAGAAGGCTCAACAGAATTTGAGAGGAGAATTTGAAAAGGCTCGACAGAATTTGAGAGGAGAATCTGAGAGGGAATAGGCTCGACAGAATTTGAGAGGAGAATTTGAGAGTGAGAGTTTGAGAGGAGAATAGAAGGTGTGCGGCTAAGAGATTAAGGGGCGTGGTTGAGATTTTAGGGTAAATATATGTTGGGCTAGTATTGTGGGCTGAGGATCTGCGTCGGATGGGCCATAAGGTCTGACGCTAATCGAAGAACCATTCGCGTCATACATGAGGGGGATGCGACGCATATTGTCTATTTGCGTCGCACGTGGGCTTCATGCGATGCACATAGGTCGTATTTTGCGTCGATTCCTTATTGCATGCGACGCAAATGAGTCATTTGCGACGTTTGTCTTGTTGTGCGACGCAGATGGTGAGATGCAAATCATCGTTTTTCTACTGGTGTCGATTTAACTTTACTGTGCATACACCTTAACCCAAGTTAGCTTTTGTGTCTATTAACTGACATATCCTTGTCAGTTCTACTCTTTCATGTGTGATAAGCTCCTCAATTGTCGGATTGACCTTGATTTTGATTTGGTACTCTTTGATGCTTGATAGTGTAGACATTTTGATGTGATTGAGCCATTTTTTTCGTGATTTTAGCTCCAAAGTTATTATTAATTTCATATTATTCGTTCTCTATCCCCATTGAGCCTCTGTGACAATGTTTAATTGATATCTACATTATAAACCTTTGACCTCATTTGATTCTTGTGGGAGAAAGTATTAGTTTTTGTTTGGTTGTATTGAATGATAAAGCTCGATTTGTGGTGTAGTTGGATGGAAAGTATGTTTAGTGAGCTTGGAAATTGAATTAAAAATTTGAAAAAAAAAAAGGAAAAATAATTCAAAAAATTGGCCCGTTTCAAGCCAAAGCCATGGGTCGGGCCGAGGGGGCCAAGAAATCCGTGCCAAAGTCTTGTATTTTCGGTCGGGCCTAGCGGGATTTTCGAGCCGGATCGAAATTTGGCCTATTTCAGCAAATCTAGGTTGCGCGTAGCCCAGATTTTTTACCCAAAAAATCGAATCGGGTCGAAAAAACGTGCCTAAAAACCTCCCGAAATTGGGCCGGGCTAATCTTGATCACCTCTAGTTTTCAGTTACATGATGCTCCCATTTCTTGGTTTGTCCACCACAATTACTATATTATTTTCCATACCTTTAACCTCAACCTCATTACTATCTTTCAAAGTACTCTTAATCTTTATGTGCTATATTATATAATAGAAAGTGAGTCAAAAGGTCAAAGTTAAAGAGTATATGCTTCATCGGAGACAACTTGATTTAGGTTGAGTGTTATTTATTATCCCTTAAACACATGAGAGATTTGAGTGCACATGACCATAGTGAGGTCTGTCAAGCTTAGTTAAATCTAGCTTGGGGGAGATGGTTTGTGGTATGTTTGGAGAGTTGATTGCGAGACATGATATGCTATGCGGCTTTGTTCAATATTGTTTTGATGCTTGTTTTGTGTAGTGGCTATATCTCTCGTGGTTTCAGTTGAGTGTTTAGCTCTGTTGTATTATCATATTGTAGGTGTCTTTCTTCTCTAATGTCTATATCTTATTACTGGAGTACAAGCAACGATTTAGCTTGGGGGAGTTTGTTGTGTCATATTTATACATAGATTTTGGGTGCATTTAGGTCGCATATCTAGTCCATTAGAGCATTTAGGTGCATATTTGCATGATTTACTCAACTTTTGCTTGGGGGAGTTTGATGTGTCATATATATAAATGAGAGTCGAGAAAGTTTTGATGTTTTGAAAATGAGCATTTTTGGTATTTGTTGCGGGCCCGGCTAGGCGGGATCTTGCCCCACCCTGCGAATCTCTATTTTACTTTTTCTACGGGTTTTGACCTGACAACCACCCGATCGGGCGAAATCCGCCCGGACAGCCCGGGCAGGGCGATTTTAATGTATTTTGAAGCGCGTGTTGCGCACTTTATTATTTTTACATAATTACTTATCGTTTTAGAGTAAAAACACTACGTTTTCTTATTAAAATTTCAGTCATTAGTTTTATCAGCACTTTTATTCTCTAAAGAACCCTAGTTTATTCTACATTACAATGCAAATTCATTCAAGATTCAATTCAATAGAATAATTGTTTTCCATATTCGGTCTTCAATTGGTATTTCTCATCCTTTATTAGTCCCTTTCCAATTCTTCTTTGTTATGCCATCATGTTGCAATCTTATTTGATTGTGATTATGTTTTCCTCAATTATGTGTAGGTAGTTTCATTTCTAGGGATTGAGATCTACGTATGCATATGAGGGATTGATAGAATGATTATTTAATTCATTGATTGGTTTGATTCTTGCTATTGAGTTATTTATCTACAAGTTTGGCCAACTGTGTTGATTATTGTTGGAATACAAAGTTATAGACAGAGAGATAGGATTTTATATAGCTCTCAATAGTAGGCTTAGCGATCTATGACCATGCGAGAGCGGCTTAGTGAGATTCGAGTGAGGTAATGTTCGAGAGAAATTACATTTGCCGTAGTTAGATTATTTCTTTGAGTTCTTCAATCATTCTTGATATCCTGAATTGCATATATGGTGAACCATTCCCTAGTCTTTCCCTTAATTGCTATACGTGATTTAATTATTTGCTTAGTTTAGTCTCCAACTCTTTTCCTTTGATTTAGTAAGTATAATGTTATATTTATGATATAATAGTATAGACTACAAGAATTCGTTGTTTTAAAGACGGAAATAACCGACCGATACTAAAACAGCAAATAAAATTGATAAAACCAACCACCAAAGTTGCAGACGAAAATTACCAACGCCTACTACAATTATCGACTGCTTATAGAAGTAGTTAATTACTTTTTTAGAAAAAACACAACTACCGTTTCTCATGAAAACGCACTTTATCTCCAAACCTATCCCGTATAAAAAGAAAAAGGAAACCCTAAATCTACTCATCTTCTCTTTATTTTCTCACTCCTCTTAAACTCCTCCTTCGCCGACTCTCATCTGCCCTTTTCCACCCTCCATCAAAACTTTTCCTATCTCCTACTTCTATTGGTTGTGGTGGTTCATCGCGTTTGTCCTTCATCAACGGCGGTTGCTTCTCGTTTCTTCCGTTTGAAAGTCCAGAATACAAATATGTAATATGACAAACTTTATATCAATATTCTTATAGTAAGACAAAATCGGATGCAACCAGATAAACAGGTTGACTGGGATACTTGTCACAATTTTAGGGGAAGGTTTTAATTTTTGTTCGACTAAAAGAGAACCTTTTTTTCTTTTTCTCTCTCTCGCTCCTCCCCCACCAGCCACTGAACTCTTGCTCTCTCCTACCTCTACCCACCACTTAGAAATCCACCTACACTACTCCACCACCGAAAACCCCGCCCCCTGCACTCCGTTATTCCCGAACCTCACCCCCCCCCCCCCTCGCACTCCGCCACCCCCGAAAATCGCCCATCCCTTTCCTAGAAATGCACCACTAGACTTGAGTTCCTCACCGGAACTCCAAAAAGGTGACCAAATCTCAGTTCTTGTAGGCGTGAGCGGACCATCAAGTAAACAATAGATCGGTGGTGGTGATGTTTGGAGGGTGGTGGATTCGTGGGAGAAGGATGGGAGTGGGGGAAGGGGCGTTAATTTGTGGCGGCAGTAGGTCATCAAGGTTGGGGCTGCCCCGCGGTGGCTTCGCGCGGAGGAGGAAGAAAGAGATCGAGAGAAAGAGAGAAAGAGGTGAGAGGCAAGAGAGTGCAGTTAGATAAGGAGGAATTCGGTGGGTGGGTGGTGTGGGGAAATGGCCGTGTCTTGTGGGTGGTTTTGGTGGTGACATAGGGGTGGGGGAGGGGCAGAGGTGGTTCAGGTGGGTGAGGGGTTGGGGTTGGGGAGGAGGGAGAAAGAAGAAAGATGATTTTGTAACTTTTTTTTTACATATTTTACATGTTACATGTCATATTGACCGACTATAGGAATTTTGATATAAAGTTAGTATAATATTAGCTTTTAGATATAATAGTATAGTTATCTCCATGTGTGTTAGCTAGTATAATATTAGCTAGTACGTGGACCTTAAGTTATTTTTGATTAGGTGATACGACTTTAACCTGTCAAATTTTGGCGTCGTTGCCGTGAGACGGCTTATTATTATTATACTCCCTCCGTCTCTTGTTAGTTTACCCCTTTCTTTGGGGCACATTTGCCGATATACTAATTTGAACTTTAATATCTCTAATTTTCGATAAGCAAAAATTACAAAAAGTTGATATTTGGATAATACACATTTAGACGAATCCAACAAGATCTCACATGACTATATTTTTCCTTAAATACAAATTACAAGAGATAGTCAAAGTCATGTATGTGAATAGTGTCAAAAGTCAAAAGGGGTAAACTAATAAAAGACGGAGAGAGTATATGAACTGTTAATATTAGACTAATTTTATACTTTTTAAAAAAAATATATATTTCTTTCATTTCCTTTTTTATTTGAATGGCGTCTATCTCTTTTTCCCAATTTGAGCATGAAACCTTTTGGAGAAATAAGCTTAGATTTGAAAACTTTCTTGGTCCCGACCAATTGATTGAATAATGGGAAATTGTTTTAGTTATCTATGAAGGTTTGAATGATGATATGAGGGTGGTTGTAGATTCCATGAGTGATGGTAAATTCATGGATATGACACCGGAAGTAGGGTGTAATTTGTTTGCGTAATTAGTTAGGGAAGCCTTTGAGTGGGAGATGACAATATATGTTACTCCAGCTCTAGAAAATTCATTTATCTATGATTTCTCAAACTCTTACCATTCCATGTGATTTTTGTTCTTGTTGTGACTCTTATGATCATGATATTTCTCTTTGTCCACATAATGAGTCATATATGCATGCCAATAACCATATCCCTGAATTTAATTTGTCTAATGCTCCATATGAATCAGATAATATCAAAGAATTTCTTTCTGATTTCATGAATGAATTAAATAAGGCTCAGAGGATTATAGATTTATTCAGGATGATTACATGTTGCAACTAGAAAAATTGCATAACGTCAAAGATCAATAGCACCCAGACTAAAATTTATTAGCCAACCTATTGAGCAACATTTGTATTATGATGATGTGTTGGTTGAGAATGCTAGTTCATTAGAAGAAGGTTATCAATTGACTTTGATTGTAGTTTAAATAAGGAAAAGATGGATATAATGTATGTTTTTAAGGAGGAACAATCATTTATAAAATCAGTGATTGAAAAAGCCATTTGTTATTAAACTTTTGAATGAAACTCCTTTGTCGACAAGCTTATTAATGAGAGTGAAGTTTTAGGTAAAAAGTTTGAATATGCTGAAAGCGTACAAAAATTTGATTTTGAACCTAACCTACAGAATCCTCATATCCCGTTTTCACATAAATTTGGTCTTGTACTTTCATCCCCTTCTCCATTCACCTTCTTTTGTGGTGTGACTATGCTGTGTGTGCAAGTGAAAAAAAAATTATACTGTGTTGTGTGTGCAAGCGGCAGTGTTACTATAAAATTGTTTGAGAAGAATTTTTTGTAAAAGAAGTTTTTTTTGTGAAGTGTGTGCTTGTGAGTGAGAATTTGTAATGAATGTGTGAAAAATCTGATGTTTTCTATGTCCCTTTTGCTATATATATTAGCAGTTAGGTTGCTTTTGGAGCCAAATTTAAATGACATTTGAAATTTTCAGTTTAGAGTCAAATTTAAATGAAAAGCAATGAGTTGGCGCTTTTTTAAAAAAAAAAATTGGGTACCGATGTGCTTTTGGGGACCATTTACTTCTATTAAGTTTGGGATTAATTCTTCCAAACATGTGGTCCCAACTTTCTCTCTGCAGATGCATTAGTTTCTTACTACTTTCTCTCTATGTCACTTATTAAATAACGTAGGAAGTATAAAGGTTTCTTCTAATTGTATTTTAAGTTCATTGTAACAATTTTGATGAATAGTTACAGAATTAATAGATTTTTAGCTCTAGACATGAGCTCAAAATGAGAGCCATGAAGGATAAAATTAATGGTTTTCAGTTACTTAATATCTATATTTTACATGGTATGAGAGCAAGATGATTCTTAGCTCAAAATTTTCTGCATAATTATTGTGATAAATCTGGTGATTTTCTTTGTGCTCTTCTTTTCCTTCTAATTCTTTTGTGTGTTTTTGTATTTTGTTGCATTACTTGGAGATCCAATTGGCTAATTTATTTTTGCGATTATGTTTGGTGATTAGTCTCATTGATTCTGGTGATTTTTTTTAATAGAACCCACCATAAGGGAGCTTACTGAATTAAATAAGAACGAGCACCAACAACTACACTACTAGGGAAATTATAGTCCCAAACAGTTTCTCCCTCCTCCATAATGGTAGGATGAGCTAAAGTATGGGCTACATTATTGCTACTATGGTTCACAAAAGACCAACAAACATAATCAAAACTCTTAGCAAAAATTAAAATGTCTTCAAGGATTAAGAACATAGTGCTTTCTTCGTTCTCTTCTTTCTGTAATGCAGTGATAACAATAACATTATCATTCTCCACAAATTTTCGAGTAACCCCATTTAATCGCCAAAGCTTCAGCCATCGCAACATTGCTCTCGTGGCTCAACACCTTTGACCCACACATCAACACCTCCCATCCCGTTGTCACGACACACCATACCCAGCACCAACTCCCTGTCTTCCTTCACACCCGCGTCCACATTCACTCTAACCCACCTCACCTCCAGACACTTCCAGCCAGGCAAAGACGTGGCTACCACCCCCCCCCCCCCCCCCCCCCCCCCCGCTTTTGCATAAGGCATGTGGTTGATAGCAGCCTCCCTCGACTTACTCCAAACTCGCTTCGCATAGCCCCACACTTCAGTCGCCTCTTCCATCTCCCCAGCCATTACCCACTTGTTGCGCGCTCCCCCATACAACCCATGCCATTGTGAGAAACAACTCCCACTCTTCCTCGTCCCTAGTGGTTTTTGTTTTAATAAGAGGTGGTTTTTTGTTACCTTTGAAGTGCTTCTAACATATCTCTTACAAATCATATTCGAAAAACAGAAAAATTTCAAAACAATTCCAATAACAAAACAAAAGTATTCTTTTATAATCATTCAATAACAATTCACAACTAACTCAGAAAGATGCATCTATAACCATGACCATAAAAATGATTTGCGATATTATAAATGCACTACAACACAGGCACGTAAATAAATTTGTTGAACATAAAGGTTAACTTGAAGGAGATACATTAACCTCCAAGATCATAGACTTGATCTCCAACTCGAGCTTGATCTCCACAATATTAACCTCCAAGGTCATAGACTTGATCTCATTCAACTATTCTGTTTTTCAGATAGATACTATATATATATATATATATATATATATATAATATATATATATATATATATATATATTATATATATATATATATATATATATAATATATATATATATATATATATATATATTATATATATATATATATATATATATATATATATATATATATATATATATATATATTGTAACAGCCCGCACTTCCGAGCTGCTAACTAATCACACTTAAGATACACAAAACACAATCAACACTTAACAATCCTCGAATTTACATTTATTCACAGCGGAAACAAAACCTATAAAAACGATTCTGGATCTGTGGGTCAGGGGCCCACAACATAACAACTTGAAAATCAAATAGCAGATTACAAATACTTCCAAACAAAGCATCGAACTTTAACCTCAGTTCACCATCTCAAAACATAAAAATCTTCTTCTTGATCAATAATCATATTCCAAGTCCTCGACATCAACCCTGCAAAATCACTAACAATGAACCCTGCCCCCCCAGGACAGGTTCCAAGAACAAAATCAGAAAAACTGAGTACACACACTGTCCAACCAGAAATTCATTTTAGTGGCTTAAAATATAGTTGTGCGGTTTATTACTCGTCAAGTGGAACAATCCTAAACTTCAAAAATACTTAAAATCAAATAGTTAGAAAAGTTTTTATTACGACACCAAGAACCCTTAACTAGAAGTCCGATAAAGAGTACTCATACATATACTATAGATAATAAGTTCTTTGCCATAAGGACAAATTTCAACAACAGTTGAATACATAAGCTCATCCCAAAACCCCATTTTTGGTGGCTTAAGACCATTCATATACAATTCATGCTAGAATTGGGCATGCTTCACAAGTAAGCTGCTTGCTTAAATATTTAAACGGTGGGGTGACGACCTCCATTAGCTTAGAGACAGTCGGCTCCTTGTGTAAGGAACTCCTCTCTATTCGTGTTCGCTTTACCCAAAGAAATTAAATGCTATAGACCCAAAGGGGTTATACTTCCAAACAAAGCATCGAACTTTAACCTCAGTTCACCATCTCAAAACATAAAAATCTTCTTCTTGATTTTCAACTTGTTATGTTGTGGGCCCCTGACCCACAGATCCAGAATCGTTTTTATAGGTTTTCTTTCCGCTGTGAATAAATGTAAATTCGAGGATTGTTAAGTGTTGATTGTGTTTTGTGTATCTTAAGTGTGATTAGTTAGCAGCTCGGAAGTGCGGGATGTTCATATATATATATATATATATATATATATATATATATATATATATATATATATATATATATATATATATATATATATATAATTTGTGTGTGTGTGTGTGTGTGTGTTATGATTTTTTTTTCGATGAATAATGTTAAAATGAGTATTAATTCCTCGCATGCGCCAAAATTGATATTAAGTTCATGCGTACCGTTTAGGAATTTTTAACTTGAATAATACAAACTATTGGCCGTTCTCTCCCAATAATAGAAACATTTGATTATTATGTAATATAACAAACTTTGCATGAAAAATCTTATCGTAAGACAAAATCGGATGCAACCTCATAAACAGGTTGACCGGCACACTTATCATAATTTTATGGGTGGGTTTTAATTTTGTTCAACTAAAAGAAAATCTTTTTTTCTTTTTCTCTCTCTTGCTCCTCCCCACCAGCCATTGAACTCTTGCCCTCCCCTACCTCTACCCACCCACCTGGAAATCCCCCTACACTACTCTACCACCGAAAACCTTCAGCCCCCTACATTCCTTTATTCTCGAACCCACCCCCCCCCACTCCCCCACCCTCAAAAATCGCTCTCCCCTTTCCTAGAATAGCACCACCAGACTTCAGTTCCTGAATGAAACTCCAACCAAATCTGATTTTTTGTAGGCGTGAGCGGACCACCAGCACCAAGTCAACAACAGATCGGTGGTGGTGATGTTTAAAGGATGGTTGTATTCGTGGGAGAAGGATGGGATTGTTGTTAGTGGCTGCGGGGGAGGAGGCGTTAATTCATTGCGGCAGTAGGTCATCAAGGTAAGGGCAGCCCCACGGTGGCTTCGCGTAGAGGAGGAAGAAAGAGACCGAGAGAAAGAGAGAGAGACGTGAGAGGTGAGAGGCGAGAGAGTGCAGCGAGATAAGGAGGAGACAGTGGGTGGGTGGTGGGTGGTGTGGGGAGGTGGTCGTGTCCGGTGGGTGGTTTTGGTGGTGGTTGTAGGGTAGGGAAGGGGCAAAAGTGGTTTAGGTGGGTGGGGGGTTGGGGAAGGAGGGTGAAAGAAGAAAGAGGATTTTGTAACCTTTTTCTTACCTATTTTACAGGTTACAAGTCACACTAACCTATTGTAGGAACTTTGATGTAAAGTTTGTTATATTGCATAAAAATCAAAAGTTTGTATTATTGCGAGAGAACGACCAAAAGTTTATATTATTCTAGTTAATTAAAAAATTCTTATTGATATTAATATTGTCGTTATTATTATTATTATTATTATTATTATTATTATTATTATTATTATTATTATTATTATTATTATTATTATTATTATTAATTATTATTATTATTATTATTATTATTATTATATTATTATTATTATTATTATTATTATTATTATTATTATTATTATTATTATTATTATTATTATTATTATTATTATTATTATTATTATTATTATTATTAAGCAATTGCAGACTTTTTGTCAATATCATTACAATTTACAACTCCAACACTTACAAAAACTAATACATTCTATTGTCACATTACCTACTTTTATAATAAAAGTAAATAATATCAAAAAAAAATTGTAACCAACAAAAAACAACAATAATAATAGAATGCCTCCAAAGTTCTAAGTCTATGTACTTGTTGAAATCATTAACTTACATCATTTACAACATGTCATGTTGACCCATTTACTCAAAACGTGTCACAAACTTTGACCCCGAATCCATTTATTTCGTGTTGAGTTCTGACCGTATTGTCGTGTCATGTCATTTCTTACATATTAATAATAATATTGATAATAATAACAAAAAAAATCATAATAATAATTATTATTATAATTATTATAATAATAATAATATTATTAATAATTATTAGAAAATAAATAAGGATAAGGCCTGAATTTTTCTGATCTGACGTGATTTTTTCTAATCTGATATGATTTGAATTTTTCTGATTTGATCTGAACTTTTATGATCTGATCAAATCTGAAATAAGCATTAAAGTGCTTAAATAAGTTGAAAAGAACATAGCCTAAAAATATGTGAATGCTCATCAAAACTGCTACAATCAAAAACTCAAAGACAAAAGAAGAAACCTACAACTTATACTTCCTCTGTTTCCACATAACTGACACGATTCTTCACACGTTTAATTTGTCAATACATAATTATAATCATTAATGATTGTGACTTTCTATAAGTAAAATTTACAAAAAGTTGACACTCTGAAAGTATATATATCGAGACGAATTTAACAAGATCCCACATGAACATATTTTTCGGCACGTAGAAATCACAAAACAAAGTTAAATGACGTTATGTAAATAATGCAAAAATCAAATTGTGTCAACTATTTTAAATTGGAGTAATACTATTGCTACATGAGAAAAGTAAAAGAAAAATACAAACAATGAGAAAGCTGATTCATTTAACAAATTGCTGAGCTGGCGTTTAGGTTGTTATAACTCTTGTTGCTTGCTTCCTTGATCTTGACTTGTAACACCCCATAATTCTCTATTTCTAGAAAACACTTTTTATAATAAACCTAAGAGAATGACCCAGGCATTATCGCCCGTGTGATAACTATCGGCTTACTCAGAATTTTGCAGCGGAAAACAATTTACTAAAAACCAACTTTATTAAAACTTATTAAATAAATGACAAGTGTTTGAAACTAAAACACACCAACTTAAATAAACCAATATCTTAAATAATATGTTCCTACGAAAACAACTTAAACTACGCTAGATATATAAATAGTCTCTCCATTCCAGATTCCCAATGAGATGCATCTGCGAACCTGTAATGTCAATGCTATATCGACTCTGCTCACCAGAAGGATCATCACAGGATCAATAGGCAAAGCCATGATCACACACACAAACAAGCACGTAATCAGCAAAGCTGAGTACTACATATCAGACATAAATATTCCTAAACATGATACTACAAAATAACATGCAGGATAAATAATAATATAGCATATAATAATCTGCAGACAACTTTTACTGAACTAGACTCTAAACATTAATTCTTCCTTTAAATAGAATAGTTATTGGACGAGTTGACTTATCTAATAATATGAAATACGAGAGCTACCACGTATTCCAGAAATGACCTGCGATATCGAGGAACCTTTGAAATAAAAGAGGGATGGTGATCAATCCATTCCTAGAAAAGCCATGGGCTACCACCATGTACTTCAACCTTAGTGTCCAACTCTAGACGTGCACCAGTCTAAAGTCTATAATTTATTATCGTTACACTTTACATTAATTATATCTTATTACTTGTGTTGACACAAACAGGCAAGTAACACATAACTGAAATAAAACAGTCATAACAGAATTTATTTTATCTTTGGATTAACAAGTGGTCACAACTTACAATCCAAGACTCCTTTAATTCCTTTTTATTTTTTACTAACTTACTTGTTGAACCTAGCCAACAATAAACTTTACCTTTATATAGGTATAACTTGTAACTACATATAAGGTCCACAGTCCTCATAGAAAAATAAATAATATAAAGAATACATGCATTACATGATTCACTTTAACTTATACTAATTCGTACACGAATTAATAAATAACTAACTTAACATGCTTGCATCAATCATTCCATACAAACATTATAATCTGATAATCATAATCACTTCTAGATCACATGTTGCACACAGGCATATAACATGTAAAATAAATTCCAGAAATCACATATATGAACAAATAGGTTCCTATACATGATACTAATATTTAAATACTCCTTAGAATATGCTTCTAAACCACATAGCACGTAATAATGTACGTACCTTGTATATACTAGCCTGTAGGCCACTTTTAAATCGTTAAAAGTCTCCTACAACGTAATCTCCGCCTAGAAAATAAAGTAATTAAAATTAATAACTTGAACCAAAAATTACAGCAGCTTTAACTAGATTAAAACCCCTTAAAAACACGTTTTAAAATCGTTTTTAAGTGTCAAATTCAAGTTATTTTTAATTCCTATTATTGTACTACTATTCTAGCAATTAAAAATCCTTAAAAACTCCATAAATACTTCTTTTATGAAATTACAGCACTTTTAACATCTAATAACTCTTCTGAAAATATGTACAACATATTTAAAATTACGTACTAAGTAAATCTCATGATTTATAATATATATATTTAGTTTCTAACAATTAAAAACCCTAAAAACTCTTATTTTCATGATTAAAACTAAAAATAAACTCAATATAATAAATCTGAAATTTCTTGTATTATATATTATAATAACCGAAATTATAAACATAAAGAAAACAGTAATTTAATTAGTAAACATGATAAATAATAATAAAATAACATAAAAACTAGTCTTTTAATATAATCTTAGGAAGGAAGAAAGAAAACAACCGACAACAATGGAGGAAGAGAGCGCCGGCCAGCAACAGCAGCAGCAGAGCACCGGCGGCAGCAACTTTTGGTTCTTGAGATAGGTTTGTGACGTTTCTTGTTGAACAAGAAACATTACTTGAAGAAGAAGAAACGAATTTTGAGAGAGAAAGGCCGAAGAACAACACACGAGGAAGATAGAGAAAAGTCGAAGGAAGGGAGCGAGAAAGTGATGTGAGATTGAGAGAAAAATAATGTGTTGGGTTAAATAATTTGGGTTTTTAGGATATTTATATAAGGGCCTCCCTTTATGGGCTTAGGAAAAGAGATATTGTTTAATGAGATTTGATGACTAATAAGATGGACAATTTAAGACTTTAGTCATCAACATGACTCTTTCCCTTTTTATCCTTTTAGGATTTTCGATTCCATTAAACTTCTTTTTCAATATACTTTAATATTTAAAACTCTTATTAAAACATGCTTGATTAAAATATTTCTAATTTTATTAAGCTATGAAAAATAATTTCAGTTGACTTTTAAAATAGTCAACCCTTTTTAAATAGTCAACTCATTTTCCAAATTCATTTGGATTTAAATATAACTATATAAATACTTAAATATATTTATAAAATTATTTAAAATTTTGGGGGATTACATGACTTGTTTAACTTGTGGCTTGTGAATTATCACACAATGTTGAGTATATTTTATATGGTATGAGAGCAAGATGATTTTTAGCTCAAAATTTTCCACATATTTATTATGCTAAATCTGGTGATTTTTTGTGCTCTTCTTGTCCTTCTAATTCTTCTGTGTGTTTTGTATTCTGGTGCATAACTTGGAGATCCAATTGGTTAATTTATTTTTGTGATTATGTTTGGTGATTAGTCTGATTGATTCTCGTAGTTTTTCAATTAATAAGAGGTGTTCTTTTTTTGTTACCTTTGCTGAGAACGCATTTTAAAGTTAGATTGTTGTTTTTCGTCTTGATTCGATTGAAATTCAATTTTAAAAATTCCTGATATCCTTAAACTAACTGGATGCAAAATGTGTCATCATCCTTCTTTTGCTTGAATTACTGGAAATATTTTGTATAACTCCTCTAATAAGCTTTGTCTTCTCTAGAAATTTCTTTCTAAATCTTTGGTTCTATGTTGAAACTCTTATAACACTAGTGGAAAAATGAAGAAGGGCTGCGCTGAAAATGGCCTGTAGAGCTGCGCTTTTTGACAGCTGCCCTTCACTTTTCAAGTAGGGCTGCACTTTTTACTAAAAAGCGCAGCCCTTATAAGCTTGAAGGGCTGCGCTTTTTCAACAAGTGCGGCCCTTCTACGCTTGAAGGGCTGCTGGCTCCAGGAGCCATGCTACTATGAAGGGATGTGCTAGTAGGGATCCACTTCGTTATCCACCCCGACACTAGCTTGGCCTTAAAGTCTCGGAATCTCTGTGCAACCGCGGATAGGAACAAGTTCTTCTTGGCTTCATCATTTTGAATATTGAATTGATTCTATAGAAACGCATTTCACAAATTAGTAAATATTACATAGTATATTTAATTAAAGTGTATTGATTGTAAACGTTAGTGTACGCGAAACTTACCATAGTATCTTCCCAAATCATCTTCTTAAAGGACTCAGGCACCTCTTTCCATGAGTGGAGAATGGAGAGCTTATGCATGAAAATCCCAACTTGCATGGCATACTTTTGACGCCATTTTTCACATGGTTGCCCCAAATGATCGTACTCCAAAGTCATTAGGGTGGGTTTCCCTAATGACTTTGTAGGTCCCCTTCCTTTCCTCTTTTTCGTCTCCAAGTTCTTACTTGGCCTTTGTAAACCTTTTTCTTCACGGCGAGCCTTAACCAATTGCCGCCGTTCCTTTTCGTAATCGTAACACTCATCCTCGGTAGTGTGTTCCACTCGTATCCGTATGCACCTCCGCCATGTCCCTGAAATTGTACAAACATACGTATTAAAAAAAATTAAACATTTAGGGCGGGAGAGGGTGGTACAGTGGGGAGGGGGCAGTGGGGAGGGGGTGGTGTAGTGGGGAGGGGGGCAGCAGGGGGGCAGCAGGGGGAGGGGTGCAGCAGGGGAAGGGGTGCAAGGGGAGGGGGCTGTTGTGTGTAGGAGAGGGGGGAGGGCAGCAGTGTGGAGGGGGCAGCAGGGGAGGGGGCAACAGGGGAGGGGTGCAGCAGGGGGAGGGAGCAAGGGGAGGGGGTGCAGCAGTGGGAGGGGGCAGCAAGGGGAGGGGGAAAGGAAGGGGGCTGTTGTGTGCAGAGAGGGGAGGGGGCAACAGGGGAGGGGGGGGGGCAACAGGGGAGGGGGAGGGGTGCAGCAGGGGAGGGGGAAGGGGTGGGTGCAGCAGGGGAAGGGGTGGGGTGCAGCAGGGGAAGGGGCAGCAAGGGGAGGGGGGTCGCTGTGTGCAGGGAGGGGAGGGGGCAGCAGGGGGAGGGGGTGCAGCAGGGGTGTGGCAGGGGTGGGCTGGGGCTGTGCAGGGGAGGGGGGCAGTGGGAGGGGGTGCAATGGGAGCGAAAAGGCCAAAATAGGCCGAAAATGGCCTTTTCGTTCTCGAAATGCAACCAACAACAAATTAAAGCCTAAAAATTTATATACTAGTTATATTATGCCTCATATAATCATGTTTAAAGAAAATTTGGGGTTAAATGACTCGATAAGTACATTTTGGAAGCGAAAAGGCCAAAATAGCCCAAAATAGGCCGGAAATGGCCTTTTCATTCTCGAAATGCAACCAACAACAAATCTAAGCCTAAGAATCTACATACTAGTTATATTATCCTCATATAATATCATGTTCAAGAAAGAATTTGGGGTTAAATCACTTCATAAGTACATTTTGGGAACGAAAATGGCCAAAATAGGCCGGAAATGGCCTTTTCGTTCCCGAAATGCAACCAACAACAAATTAAGCCTAAAATCTACATACTAGTATATTATACCTCATATAATCATGTTCAAAGAAATTTGGGGTTAAATCACTTCATAAGTACATTTTGGAGCGAAAAGGCCAAAATAGGCAAAACGGAAATGGCCTTTTCGTTCCCGAAATGCAACCAACAACAAATTAAAGCCTAAAATCTACATACTAGTTATATTATGCCTCATATAATCATGTTCAGAAAAATTTGGGGTTATATCATATAAGTACATTTTGGGAGCGAAAAGGCCAAAATAGGCCGGAAATGGCCTTTTCGTTCCCAAATGCAACCAACAACAAATTAAAGCCTAAGAATCTACATACTAGTTAATTATCCTCATATAATCATGTTCAAAGAGAACTTTGGGGTTAAATCACTTCATAAGTACATTTTGGGAGCGAAAAGGCCAAAATAGGCCGGAAATGGCCTTTTTGTTCCCGAAATGCAACCAACAACAAATTAAAGCCTAACATTCTACATACTAGTTATATTATGCTCATATAATCATGTTCAAAGAAATTTGGGGTTAAATCACTTCATAAGTACATTTTGGGAGCGAAAAGGCCAAATAGGCAAATAGGCCGGAAATGGCCTTTTCGTTCCCGAAATGCAACCAACAACAAATTAAACCTAAAATCTACATACTAGTTATATTATACCTCATATAATCATGTTCAAAGAAATTTGGGGTTAAATCACTGATAAGTACATTTGGGAGCGAAAAAGGCCAAAATAGGCCGGAAATGGCCTTTTCGTTCCCGAAATGCAACCAACAACAAATTAAAGCCTAAAATCTACATACTAGTATATTATCCATATAATCATGTTCAAAGAAATTTGGGGTTAAATCACTTCATAAGTACATTTTGGGAGCGAAAAGGCCAAAATACCAAAAAGGCCGGAAATGGCCTTTTCGTTCCCGAAATGCAACCAACAACAAATTAAAGCCTAAAATCTACATACTAGTTATATTATCTCATATAATCATGTTCAAAGAGAAATTTGGGGTTAAATCACTCATAAGTACATTTGGGAGCGAAAAGGCCAAAATAGTTACAAATTGGAGAAATTACACACCTGAGTTTATGTCTCATGATTTATTGACTTCCGCCTTTCTAGGATCCTCAAGTACATGTATCCCTTCCGTGTGATCTACACGCATATAGTTCTCCGACATATTACATCATCTTCCACACAATTTCAGGATAGGTAAAGGGGGGAGGTCCTCAAATGCATCATATTCTTCCTCATTATCAACATCACCAATACCGAGGATACTCCTTTTACCAGGTACAACAATTGACCACTTATGATCAGCAGGATCAGTTACAAAAAATACTTGCTTGACTTGTGATGCAATTACAAATGGCTCCTCAGTTTCACGTAGACGACTAAGGTCAACAAGAGTGAAACCGCAAGGATCATCGTTTCTTACACAACGTCGATTATTGTCAACCCACGTGCAACACAAGAGGCAAATATTAAAAGTACAGTAGTCCAGCTCCCATATTTCTTGTATTCGCCCATAATATTGCTTTAGCATGTACAGGCGACTTATCTTTCGAGCTTGCATATTGTGTAGACGACGCCACAAGTGAAACACCTATTTTGTTGCGATCTTGACTTAGATCTTGACGTTCAGTCCAAAACGTATACATCATAAATAAAACAGCGTACAGCTTCACGAGGACCAAATGCTAACCACTTGACTGTTTCAGGAACACTTTCATCCAAATCATTGAGTACTCGTTTATGAAACCAATCAATGAAAGTCTTGTTATGCATTTGCGTCAATGCCCTCACTCCTTTTCCAGGATTGCTAACACGTAATTCCTCCATATGTTCACTTAAATAAGGATGGACAACTGGTACGTGATGCAATACAAATAAGTGAGCTTGTTTACGCTTTTCTACGGAAGGTGTGATCAATTTTGAACCAATTGTACCCTTGCCCTCAAGTCTGCCCTCGTGTCGGGATGTCGGAAGTCCAACAGGATCAACACTAAAAATACTCAGCCACAAAATTACTGATCTCTTCACCCACAATCCCTTGAATTATACTACCTTCTGGTTGTGCAGGATTCCGAACTTTTCCTTCAAAGTTCCCATATATCTCTCAAAAGGATAGCACCACCTCAAAAACACTGGACCACACAGCTTAATTTCTCGAACTAGATGGACAATGAGATGGACCATAATGTCAAAGAATGCGGGGGGAAATACATCTCAAATTTGCATAGAGTTTCAACTACTCTGGCTGCAAGGAATCGAGGGTCGACGGGTCTAGGACTTTGCTGAGATTGAATGAAAAAATGAACACAGTTCTGTAATGGTGTGCCTCACATGCTTTGGAAGTATCCCACGAATTGCAATCGGTAAGAATACTTGCATCATGACATGACAATCGTGCGATTTCATACTCGATAACTTCAACTCACCATTTAAGGTAACAAAGCGCTTCATATTCGATGAGTAGCCAGTAGGGACCTTAATGCCATACAATGACTCGCAAAAAATCTGTTTCTCTGCACGCGACATCGTGTAGCAAGCTGGTGGCAAATAATTCTTCTCCGAATCCTCCACCTTTTTACTTTTCTGAGTTTCATCATCAACCCTTTCCTCCCCTCTTTTCTTCTTCCTTCCGTCCCTTTTCTGAGCCCACAACTCTGGTCGAATCCCCTCTTTTTCCAAGTAAAGTCGTGACGCCTTAACATCTTTTGTCTTGCCCGGAATATTCATAAGTGTCGCGATAATAGCTTCACAAACATTCTTCTCTATGTGCATGACATCCAAACAATGTCTGACCTTTAGATCTTTCCAATATGGGAGTTTCCAAAAAATGGACTGTTTTTTCCATAATCCTGTAGGTCATCAACCTCACTAGCAGGTTTACCAAAGACTGTTTCAATGCCCTTCACCTGATTATAAACTTCAGTACCAGTTAATGGTCTATGAGCAACTTCTTCTTCAACCGTCCCATCGAATGCCTTCTTCTTAAACCGATAGGGATGGTCGCGGCTGAGGAGCCTTCGTGTGCGCATATACACATGTTTGCAGCCCTTAAGGTGTGTAGATTTCATGTCATCTAAACAAATCGGGCAAGGTTGTTTTCCTTTAGTCTTATACCCAGATAAGTTCCCATAAGCTGGATAATCGTTCATAGTACAAAAAAGCATGGCACGCAGAGTGAACATCTCATTAGCATACGCATCAAATACTAACACTCCTTCGTTCCACATCTTCTGTAAATCTTCAACAAGCGGCTGAAGGTATACATCTATGTCATTTCCAGGTTGTTTGGGCCCCGATATAAGAAGCGACAACATCATGTACTTGCGTTTCATGCACAACCAAGGAGGCAAGTTGTAAACCACTAAAACTACTGGCCATGTACTATGCTGCGAGCTGAGATTGCCAAAAGGGTTCATGCCATCCGTACATAATCCAAGCCTCAGATTCCTATCCTCATTACCAAATGACTTATGCACCCTGTTGATAGTTTTCCACTCAGGCGAATCAGCCGGATGCTTGAGCAGACCGTCTTTCTTCCTACGATCTGCATGCCACCTCAAATTCTTCGCATCTCCTTTAATTGAGAACATGCGCTTAAATCTAGGTATTATGGGTAGATACCACAACACCTTGGCTGGTGGTCCTTCACTACCTCCAGCTCCTTCACGCTTGTACCTCGACAATCCACAACGTGGACACTCATGTAAATGCTCATACTCATTACGATAAAGCACACAATCGTTAGGACAAGCATGTATCCGCTCGTACTCTAAACCCAAAGGACACATCAGCTTCTTCGCATAATAGTACGACTTTGGCAGTTCATTTCCATCAGGGAGCATCTCAGCTAAAACTTCCAACAACGATGTGAAACTAGAGTCCGTCCAACCAGCGTTCGACTTAATGTTGAACAGTGTTACCACCGCGGAAAGTTTGGTGTACTTTGTACAACCTGGATACAACGGCTTTTCAGCAGCCTGAGACATAGACTCAAAAATACGAGGTCGTCTACACGACTGATCTTCAACCTCGTGTATCATCTCGTCTACCCGATCCCTATCTCATCTCCAAATTCATCATCCAAATTCTCATCCCCTAACTCATCATCATCCTTCTTTTTTTCTTCACAATCATTCTTTACTCCAGAGCTTCCCATATACCTCCCCTGCTCACCATGCCAAACCATACGTGGTATTGAGGCCTAAACCCACGGCGAAAGACATGCTCCCTAACCACATGTATACTACTAACCTTGCTCACATTTCTACAATCCAAACAAGGACAATAAAAGTCGACTGCTCCAGAGGATGTTTGATATTCTAATGCACTTCTACAGAATTCCGAACCCCATTCACAAACTCAATCGATTCACGACTACCATACTCCAAGTACGATCCATCTCATTCAAGAAGACCACCTCTAATAATTAAACACAACATTCATTATAATGCATCAATCATTATTAAAGTACACACACTCACATATTCTAATCACACACGTATACAGCAAGTTAAGATAGTGACATGTTCAATTGTATGCATGCAGTCAAAGGTTATCACTCCAACCTAACCCATCCTTGGACGTCTAATCTCACTAGTGAATATATGCCAACTTTTCAATTCTAAGGAAAATCCGGCAGCATTTCCCTACAGTTCTCCAAGTACACAATGTAGATAATTGCTTATCTACATATGTACCCAAAGAACAATGTAGAGAAACGATAAGCCAAGATTTTTCTCAGAATTGAAAAGAAGACACACATTCACCACCTAAGTGAGATCAAACGTCCAAGAACAGTCCCAAACCGGGACTATTCAAGACTTACTCCTAATGAGTAAGTCTTGAACGGGTATCTAGGCATATATGATGATGATTCAAACAACTTGTAGATTTCATATATAGCTAAATCACATTACGTTTTCATACAATCTCATATCAACAAATATATATACATTATAAAAATACATATCTATACATTCAATAAATTATCAACTCTTAATCAATTTGAAGCACATGACAACTTTGTCTACATGTTAAAGTAGTTACCTCTTATCACCAACGACGAGCAATGAAGAGATATAAGAGATAGTTGGACCTTTAATCTGCCTTCCTAAGCCTTTTCTTCCTAGCATTAACAAAACCCACATTGCACATTAATCATTTAATTCAATAATTAAGAAAAAACAAAAGTAACTTAAAAACAAAATTAATTCATACCTAATTAACCACTCAAATGGTGGAGAATAGAAGAGAAGAGAAGAGAATGGTGGCGGTTGCACGTGCTGGAGCAATGTGGTGCGTAAGGAGGTGGGCAGCAGTTGTGCGCAAGGTGGTGGGCGCAGCAGTGGTGGTGGTGGTGGTGGTGGTGCGCAAGGAGCAATGTCGTCACAAAAAGCAAACCAAGTGGTGGTGGTGGTGGTGCGCAAGGAGAGTGGTAGTGCGCAAGGTGGTGGGCAATGTCGTCGCGCAGTGGTGGTGGAGCAGCGGTGGTGGGTAGCAGCAGTGGTGGTGGTGGTGGTGACACAACAAGAATCCGCGCTTTTAGCGTCTGAATTTACCGTCCGCCTTAGCCAGACGCAAATTAGCGTCCATTTTTGGAAAATTAGCGTCCGTTATTTGGACGGGCGCTAATTAGCGTCCGCTTTCGGAAATTAGCATCCGTCTTCGGAACGGACGCTAATTAGCGTCCGTTTTTCGAAAATTAGCATCCGTTTTCGGAACGGACGCTAATTAGCGTCCGCTATCTAAAATTTAACGTCTGTGGAACGGACGCTAATTAACGGCCCATCAAAGCTAAATGAACTCATATATCATAATATATAAAAGTCGACCCTCATTCTCTATCTCACCTTTCATTCTCTCACCTCCCTTATCTTCTCTCACCTCCCTTGTCCTCTCTCTCATATCTCTCCTCCATCAGACATCACGCATCTCACTCTCTCTCATTCCCTTCATTTTCTCTGTCTTTATTCACTTAGCCCACCCAAATTTTTCTCTCATATCTCTCTCACATCTATTTACTCTCGTCTCTCTCTCATCTCTCCTTCTCTTTTTTTTCTCTATTCTAGATCTGGAAACACAACCGCCACCGCTTTGTCCCCATACTCCGTCGTTTCGATTTGAAGGTAAGTGGGTTATTTTATTTTTGTTTTTTGTTTCCGTTTCTGGTTTTTGATTTTGGTTTTTTTTCATTTTTCGGATTTTATTTTCGTTTTTTCATTTATCCGTTTTTTATTTATCTTTTTTTTCGATTTTTGATTTTCGTTTTTTGGTTAATTTATTTGTTTCTTTTGTTTTGATTTTCGGGTTTTAGTTTTGTCCATTTAAGATAAATTTTTGGGTTTGTGGGTTATAGATCTTGGTTCATTTCTTGGTTGGTTATGGGTTATAGATCTGGGTTGTTAATTTTGTTGTTTGTTTGGGTGGGTTGGTCAGATTTGGGATGTGGGTTGTTTGGGTCTGTGGGGGTGCTGGGTTGTTTGGGTTTTTTGATTTTTAGTTTTTAGTTTTTCGTTTGTCTCATAATTGTTTTCATTCTTTGGTATTCAATGTTTCGTTTTTTTTGGAATTAGTTTTTCAATTTTTTTTCATTTTTTGGGAATCAGTTTTTCATTTTTTTTGGAAAACATTATGTATAAAGTTTTTAAAATCGATTTAGGGGTTATTTTTGGGAAAATATTTTGATTTTGTTCTACATGTTTGCTGCAGATAGAAGATCTTCAGGGTTTGTTGTTGATTTAAAGTTGGATTTCTTCAAGATTGGAGTTGGATTTGAGCTCCAGATTAAGGATTCTTGTTCCTGCAATATTTAAGTTGGAGTGTAATTTTTTAAGTTTGTTGTTTCAGATTGTATTATTATGGGATATTTTCCAATATATTGTGTAAGTATTTTCATATTTAAATAAAAATATGTCATTTCTCATTTATTTGTACTTGTTTAGCTTATAATTGGTTTGTATTATTGGTATTTAATTACTTTTATAATAATTAAGAGTGAACTTTAAAAAGAAAAATGGAAAAAAGCAAAAGTTAAAAGTGAGAAAAAAAAAAGACAAAACAGACAGTGTCATACATCAACAATGAAAGCAGAAAAAATAAAAAGGACAAAGAAAAAACCAGAGTAGTTGTACAACTTTAGCGTCCAACTTTAAAAAAGCAAACAAAGAGATTAGCGTCCATCTTTTGACATTTAGCGTCCGACTTTAGAGTCGGACGCTAAATGTCAAAAGACGGACGCTAAACTTTTAGCGTCTGCTTGGGGGACGCTAATTGAAGAATTAGCGATCAAGGGTTTTTCATCAGTCTTTTAGCGTCCGTTGACGGACGCTAATCTCTTTAGCGTCCGATCCCGCGTTTTTAGCGTCCGATTTTGGCGGACTGAAAAGGGTGATATTCTTGTTGTGTGATAGGGCTCAAATTTTTTCGCTCGTAATTCTCTAAGGGAGGAAAGTGGGAAAAATAGAATGAGTAAAGGGTATACTACTGTACATGCGCGCTTCATTACAAAAAAAAAATTGAGCGAAGGGCTGCGCGTTTTTAGAAAAGCGCATCCCTTCACTTTGAGAATAGGCTGCGTTTTTTGAAAAAGCGCAGCCCTTCTTGCGCAGCCCTTTTTTTTCCCCTAGTGTAATCTCATTATGAGTTCAAGTATAGAACTAAAATCTATTGAATATGTAAATGTTCATCAAAACTGCTACAATCAAAAACTCAAAGACAAAAAGAAGAAACCTACAACTTATACTTCTTCTGTTTCTACATGATTGACACGATTCTTCATACGTTTAATTTGTCATTACATGGTTTTAATCATTAATGTCTGTAACTTTCTATAAGTAAAAATTAGAAAAAGTTGACACTTGGAAAGTATATATATCGAGACGAATCTAACAAGATCCCATGTGAACATATTTTTTGGTACGTAGAAATCACAAAACAAAGTTAAATGACATTATGTAAATAGTGCAAAAATCAAACTGTGTCAACTATTTTAAATTAGAGTAATACTATTACTACATGAGAAAAATAAAAGAAAAATACAAACAATGAGAAAGCTGATTCATTTAACAAATTGCTGAGCTGGCGTTTAGGTTGTTAGAACTCTTGTTGCTTGCTTCCTTGAGCTTGACTTGTTTAACTTGTGGCTTGTGGATTATCACATAATGTTGTAGTATCCTACTGGTGCCACCTCATCTCTATAATTTTTAACAACAAACACAATATATTATCATCAATATAGCGAAGACAACATAAATATCAAAAGAAAGACATATGAAAAGTATGGTTAATAGCAAGAATCTCGATACACAGCTTGACCTTAAAATCAGACACAATATAAAGATTAGCAACCTTTGAAACTTAAACTAGTTATTATGCCTGAGCTATATCCTGGGTAAGAAAAAATTTCATTTATTAATATAATACTTTATGATAATAACACTAAATACAACGTAGTATAGCGGTTAAAACTTTAGTATATGTAATTGAGGTCTCGGGATCAAACCCTATACTATGCAATTTCTTAAATTTTTTATTGTACATGGATTACATGAACTAAAACTCCCTAGGGAGAGCGCCACGTGGCACAGTTTCTTATTTTCGCACGCCTTTTAATATATTTGTATAGATTTCATTACCTTCAAATTTCAATACAAGAGTTTAAAAAATTATAAGTTCATTAGCTTAATCTCAAACTAGATTAAAATACACGTAATGCATGATTCAAGTAAAACATGTACGTAGATTAATTATATAATATTAATATTAAATTTTAAAATGATAAAAGACATTTACAGTACTTTATATAGATGAATAATAAACTACTTAAAAGTTGGCTTATATATTAGACATTCAGACATTCTTTAGATTTAATAGCATAATCATCCGTAATCATTTTGAATGATGTTCCCTCCATCTCATATTTGTTTACCCACTTTCATTTCTGGCTTGTCTTTTATTAGATTACCTACTTTTCTTCTGTTTTGGAATGAACTCGTTAGTTTTATACTTACTGCGTAACAATACTTTGAAAATTACACTATTCACTATTACATTTTACCCTGCAATTTTAATTTTAAGATAAAAGCATTATATGTTGTTGGATTGGTCTCAATGTAAAGCTATTAATTGTCAAAGTATTGCATCGACATACGACTGAAAATGGGCTTGGGCAACCCAGTACGGAGGAGGAGAGTTCGGTCCACATACAAGCCCAAAGGAGGTTTCATACTAAAACCAATTGGCAATAGTAGGAGTAGCTCGTCTAGATTATATTGTGGTATTTTCTCTGCTCTTTCTCCAATCTAGGACAATTCACATGTGCACAACATACATAGGGTTTAACAAGTTTAAATGTCCTACTTTCCCATCCTTTTTTCATTCAAATGAAACAGTTAATTATCATTTATTTATTTTTTATTTTTTCTATTTTTGATGTCCCCATGTGTTGCCTTATACTTCCTCCGTTTCTTTTTACTTGCAACGGTTTGACTTTTACACTATTCATCAACTCTACTTAGTTTATGTATGGTGATTTATAGTTAAGGAAAAACATTTCATGTGGGATCTTGTTAGATTCGTCTGCATGTATATTTTCCGAATATATATTTTTTATAATTTTTATTTATCGGTAATTAAACTTATTGATGTTTGAAATTATGCATTGGCAAGCGTGAAAGTCAAACTGTTGCAAGTAAAAAGAAACAGAGGAAGTATAATAGAGATTTGTATTTTTTCTTTGTTTTCAGGACCAAATATATTATTTTTTCTAAAATTATGTATACTAAACTAATATGAGACGGTGGCGGGAGGGAGTATAACTTAACCGCATAGGATTCAGGATCCAGGAGCAATACGCCAATACGACAGAAAAAAGAAAACTGTTGGGTCAAGATTTTATCGATTGTTGATTCAATAATACCGGATGTGATTGCGTCAAGATTTAAAATAGTAGTATTTAATAATTGGATTAAGTTTATTTGTTGCGGTGCATCCGTGCTGCATATGGCTTCCACTTTACAGAAAAGTCTTTACTCCATTGCATAGTTGTTCTTTTTTAACTTCTTTTCCAATGGTTTTCCTGTTAAGATGAGTTTGCAACCCATACGAATAAAAAAGCATTATTCTCCTCCAAAAAAATGTAAAATGGAATTATACCACCCCAATAATTGTTTAATCATTTGTTGAGCTTCCAAGTGCCAACAAAGCCGTGGGGCTTAAGAAATAGATGGCTTGAAACTTGGAAGATTTCTCACCCATCTCGGACAAATTCAATCCATACAAAATCTTATAGAAATCAAATCAAATATATTAAAACAAAAATATAGCGAATTAAAAAAGAAAAAGAAAAAGTCCCAAGTACTCATTAATATTCCCTTAATTATTCCTTCAAAACCCTTCCAACATCTATATATACCCCCCGGCCCCGGCCTTTTAATTCAACTCATATCCATTCTCAACTTTCTAGCTCAACCAATATATTTTCTTTACCTTCCTTATTGCATTGCTACATAAATTTGAAAACAGCATTCTTTTTCTTTTTACATTACATATATAAACCCACATTTTCTTTCACAAGAACAAAGTTGTCATTTCCTTACACCTCTCCAAAACAAAACCAAGAAAATGGATTTTGATGATTTTGAAGAATCAGAGGTGATGTTCTCCGACTACTCGTCCGACGAAAGTGTCGAAAGCTACGAAAGCGAAAACAGTGATCGGACGTGGAAGCATTACAGTCAATCAAACGCCTCAAAATTAATGGTGAAGAGGAGGGTTAGCTCTTCTGTTCCTGTGGATATACCAATGATCAACTCTTTCGAGTATGATATGGACGTGTCGAGTTTCGAGCCGTTCGATGATGATGATGATGATGATAATGATGATGATGTTGAGATGATGAGATTGCCTCCTCATTTGATTGTTGAAAGAAGAGTCAATGAAGAAATGGCAAGGTCATTTAGTCCTCTTAAAGGGAAGAATTTGTGTGAAGTTAGGAACTCCATCCTCAGAATGACAGGTTTTCTTGAGAGATGATAGATTTTTAATTTTCCAAAAATGAGTTTTTGGATTTTGATGTGTTTAGGTAGGATGAGAAATGGGTACGGTAGCAGAAAAAAATGCATAAAAGAAAAGAGGAAGAGAATTTTTTTTAAAAAGAAAAATTAAAAAAATTAGTTGCTTTTGTCTTTTCTTTGCTTCGGTTTTTATTTGAGGCCTTGAGGGAAAGAAATGTTTATGAAGTAAAATATTGTATCTTCGTGGGTTTTCTCTTCTGGGTTTTTGCCCGTGAAGTTACTATATATGTACAATAGATAAATAATATGCAAATGTTAATATAAATGTTATTTTATGTATTGTTATGATGTAATCATGTAACTTTGAGTAGATATTCGATTGCACACTTAATAAACTTGAGTTTTGTGCATCTTTTGTGTTTTTCTCCTCTTGTCGAGACTTGCAAAGCATCGTGATCAGTAAACAAAATCAAGATTCCACTTTGGAGCAGATAATCTTTTTATAAATTCACACAGCTGGTTCTTCTAACCTTAAATTAATTATATTCAGAAATTTGTTTTAATCAAACATCAATATCGTCATATAACAAGTGTAATACTCCCTCCGTCCCAAAATATAGTTCCCATTTCCATTTTGAGTGTCCCAAAATATAGTTCCCATTTCCATATTTATTTCCACATTTTTCCGTAATTTTTCTAGAAAAATCGTGTCTTATCATTTATTTGCTTCATGAATTATTTTTTTTTTTTTATTCAATCAAAATATTACAATTAATGCTCTTTCACCAATTATTTTCCATTCTCTCTCCTAAAATCATCTTTTTCCATACAACATTAATTTAAATAAACAAAAAATCTTTAATATCCGTCTTATATTCTACTTGCATAAATTACCATGAAAAAAGGAAAATGTGAACTATATTTTGGGAAGGATGTAGTATAAATTAGTAGAAATCAGTTCCATCAAGTTTCAATCAATTTTAATCTGTATATACACGTTGCAATTAGTATATCAATTGATTGTGGCTCCGCATAATTTATATGAAAATTACTCCGTCCTTTTTTAAAATCTATCCGGTTATCGTAAATATAAACTTTAAAGTAAATTAGAAAAAGGTAAAAAATGGGTATATTCGATTTCTTTACTTTCTTTTATGAAGATAGAGAGTGTGGGTTTATTATATTTTTAGGAAGGTATTAAAGAGCATGAGAAAAAAAAAGTGTGGGTTAATTATGATTAAATTAGTTTATATTTTTTGCCAAATGAAGAACATAATAAGTAGATCTTCAAAGACGAATGAAAAACGAAAACGAGTAGATTTTCAAAAACAAACCGAGAGAGTACAAGGCAATAATCATGGATTAAAAGTTTATTCCTGCTCTAGTTGCGCTACTTGCACTAATGTCATAAACATTTAAGGTGTCAATCGGTTATCTAAAGATAAAATACTATGGATTATTTATAAATAAATTGTTAA
Source organism: Beta vulgaris subsp. vulgaris (assembly GCF_026745355.1). Classification (NCBI taxonomy): domain Eukaryota; kingdom Viridiplantae; phylum Streptophyta; class Magnoliopsida; order Caryophyllales; family Amaranthaceae; genus Beta; species Beta vulgaris. Next base: position 20,201,442 of record NC_079209.1, read on the forward strand.
CTCAAATGGAACACTACAAGAGGAAAGGTGAATTGGTTTCCAACTCTTAGCACTATTTGCAAAATTTTGAAGAGCTAAAGTTAAGACACGAGAGTATATTTATAAGCAAAACTTCCTAGACCAAATAGAAAGTACAACTCCACTTTTATAGTAGGCCAACACCTCTGTTACAACCTATTCTCTATTCGGACCCTCAAGTTCCACTAGGAACTCTTACTCTCCAATCAACGATTCCCTCTAACTGCTCAAGCTCTACTCTCTCTATTCTCTTCTCTTTACAGTCACATAGTTTGAACTTACTCAAGTTAATTTCCCTTGTACTTTAAAGAATTACAACACTTTTGACAAACTCTAGTACACTGGAACTAAGAATAATTGGACAAGATCACAACTGAAACTCTGACAAACACTTAAGGGGGCGTTTGGTTTGGAGTTTTTAGGAAAGGGTAAGGGAAACAAATAGGTTGATTCCCTTACTTGTTGTTTGTTAGCACATTTTAATCATTCCCTTTACCCATCCCTTTCCGCCAAACTCTTCTACTTCCATTACCCACACACCCCCAAGGTTTCACTCACCATTTCCCTCCTCTACTCCGTGGTCACTTTGACCAATGATTGACCACCACCCCAACCACTAGAACAACCACTCCAACCACTAAACCACCACACCAACCACCGACACATTACCCCCAGCCACCGACACCACCGCTCATCGACACCCTCACCACCAAAACCACGCCCACCGCCGACCGTCGACACCAGTCCCACGCCAACCACCCGAACACCAACCCCAAACCCGAAAACCCACCCCCGTTCTCGAAACACCACCACCGCACCCGAAAACCCACCCCCATTCTCGAAAACCCCACCACGTCACCCGAAAACCCACCCCCATTCCCGAAAACACCACCACCGCACCCAAAAACCCACCCCCATTCCCGGAAACCCACTACTTCTGCTACCAAACCCGAAAACCCATATCCTCGAAAACCCACCCACTACCCTAAACCAAAATTAACAGCGAAAAAGGGAAGGGGTGGGACAACGACGCCGAAGGAAGGAGAAGGGGAAGGGGAAGCAACGCCAAAAGAAGAAGAAGAAGGCGGTGAGGGAGGCGCCGCTGAAAGGAGAGGACGGTGGTGGTGGAGGCGGCACTGAAAGAAGGGGCGGGGGTGGCAGCAAATGGATTTTATTTTGAAGTAAAAGTGTGATGGTGGTGGTGGAGGATGAGAGGTGGTGATATATTAAGGTTTTCCTTAGATATCTTAAACAAACAACATAGTAAATCTAAGGGTTTGCCTTTCCATTCTCCTTGTTTCTGTTTCTTAAACCCTTACCCTTTCCCCTCTGTGAACCAAACGCCCCCTAAATAATTTGGCTCTAAACTCTTGTTTTTTCACTCTTAGCCGTTATAAATTATAACAAGTGATTCAATATTTATACTAAATGATGAACTCAATTAAACAACTCTTAGACCCATGATGTCCACTAACGAAAACTTGCACGTCCTCAAACGCTTTCTGCCAAGACTCTTACATTTTAGTCCACTAATTAAACTATAACATACACATGCCTCATTTCTCTACATATTTATTACTTATAACTCTCAAACTAATAAAGGTTTTAAACCTATATATTTATTTAACTAAAATCCTAACTAGAGTTTTTTGGGTGTGATTAAGGGGGGAAAGGGAGGAAAATGGGAGTAATTATTATAGGGAGGATAGGGTGCATGTGAGAAGCACATGACTAACTAAGCGAGCTCAATGTCGGATTATAGTTTGTTAACGTCTGAATCTTAGTCAAGGTTGTTATTGACAAAAAAAAAATCAATAAGGTTTGAAGTTGCCAAAAAAAAAGGTTGTCTTTTGCAGAATGGTATATAAAAAGGTTGTCTTTGATTAAAAAAAATCTATTATTTAACTAAAATTCAAATTAAAACCCTATAATTATGGCACATCTGTTTTAGAATCTTGTGAGGCTCCATTTATTCAGTTAATTAGTATTATAACTCATACTTAGACACAAAAACTCAATAGACTCATAGACACCTAAGTTCCACTTGAAACTTGACTTGTGTTCTAGTAAGGCTCTAGGCTCTAGTCTACTTACAAAAATCTTAGAAAATTAAACTCCTAATTTTCTGGACTTTTGTGCTCTGCAAGATGCTCCTACTCTTGACTTGTAACTTATCTTTGAAACTTGACTTTAATTAGCTTTGAACTTGCTCAGAACTCGGCTTGTATCATCTCTTATTCCATCAAGTGATTCCTACTCTAGAACTCCTTGACATATATTGAATTCCTTGTTTAGATTGTCTATGACCTTTCTTTCACTTGGAACTCCATTTGCTTGTGACTTAGAAAACTTGTTACTCCACAAGTTCCTTCTAGTAGCATGTACGCCCTTAAGAATCTGTAAAACCTCATAGGAACTCAAGTGTTTATTAAGTAAGTTTGTTTTTTATCCAAGTCATCATCAAAACACATAGATCAACATAGATAATTAAAATGTAGAATTTGAAGATATAACCATACTAATCAAATAAATTTTCAGAAAAGAAACAACCTACAAACACATGTAGGTTAAAAACAATTTGTGACTAAAGAATTTTTGCTCTTTTTAAAATGAAGGTTTTTGTGGCATAAAAGTTAAATAGTACACCCACTTCACAAGTTTGATGACATAGTCACTAAAAATGTATTTTAAGTAGTAGTTAAGTATATTGAGTTTGTTAATGATTTGTTATTAGCTTTCTTATATTCAGGGTAGTTAGCTATCAGTAGAATTAGGGCATATTCTCTTCGGGTTAAAATAGCTGAACTATATTGAACTGAATTAAACTGAACGGAACTGAGCCGAGCTGAATTGAATTGAACTAAACTGAACTGAATTGAATTGAACTGTACTGAAATGAAATGAATAGTGATATGTGAAAGTTAAAGTATTGTCCAGAGTTGAACTGAACTGAACTAAATCGAACTAAACTGAATGAACTGAATTGAACTAAAAATAAGTTGGGGAGAACATACTCTTATTGATATAAATTGTTTACATAACAAATTATATTTGTTAAACTCGAGAAATAACAAAGAGGTTTTCATATGAATATACTATACTACCCTTACTCATGTTTTCTGATTTTTTACCCTCTTCTCTCTCATCTCCTCTCTCACTCATTTACTTTCCCATTTTTTTTCCTTCACTTTCCCATCTTCTTCCTTCACTCTCCCATCTTCTTCATTCACTATTGCCATCTAAAAAAAATGAGCCACATTCCACTAGAGGAAAATCCAAAGAAGAAGAAAAAAATTATCCTCCGACCTGCAACAAAGATTGCACTTTCAAGGGCTGTAGAAGCAAGACGACACCAAGAGGAGGTGGAGGCGGCGGCTTTGGCGGCGGAGATGGCGGCAACAGAGGAGATGGACGTGGCTGAACCGGCGGCGTCCTCTCATGTATTTTTTTTAAAAAAAATTCACACTAACATTTGCCAAGGACGATCCACCCATGGATCGGCCGTCTGCCGCAGACCATCCACCCATGGGGCGATTGTCTGCCGGAGACGTTGGGTCCATAGAAGGAACGTCCTGGGCAGACGACCTTCCATGGATCCAACGTCTCCGGCAGACGATCACCCCATGGGTGGATCGTCTGCGGCAGACGGTCGATTCATGGTGGCGTTAGTTCTTATGTCATTTACAGAAGTTATTATTATTATTATTATTATTATTATTATTATTATTATTATTATTATTACTACTATTATTATTATTATTATGGTTATTAAATTGTTGTTGTTATTATTATTGTTGTTATTATTATATTTATATTTAATATTATTATTATTATTGGAATATTTTATTAAAGTAATTGTTGATGAAATAGCCATTTGGGTTTCAACAATTTGCCGGAAAGCCGCTTCCCGGATTTCACGTTGTGCAGTACGAGGATTCAGGACCGCGTCATCCGCATTCACGTGGTGTTTCCTCTTCCGTTAGGAGGACGCGGATGAAACCGACTGAGCCGCGACGTCAGCTTCAGTTACACGATGAGGGTGTTGGTGGGTTGTACGATGCAATGGAGCATCAGGATGTGGATGAGTGGGGATGTTCTTTACGGTGATGATGTTCAGGAGGCACTTATGCGGGAGTTTGAGGGAGATCTAGACCCTACAGTTGATGATCGTTGGAATGTTCGTAAGGGTAGGGGTGGGCGGTTTATTCGGGGAGAGGGGAGTTCATCGACTGTTGAGAGTCGAAAGGGAAAGAGGAAAGATGTTGATGACCTTAGCTGGAAGGTCACAGGTCCAGTTGCAGGAGGACCTATGGTTAGGTCAGTTATCCCTAGTTTTGGTGGACACGTAGCTATGGAGATTTGGGGAGGGGAGGATAGAATTCTCCTGAAGTGTCAGACTCGAGAGAGGATTTGTACACGTTTGAGGACATGGGTTAGCACATTGCCTCCACCGATACAGGCTCGTCTTCGTAGGACGTCTCTGTACCATATCCCTTTTACTATGTTCACACACATTGATGCACCCTTGATTTCAGCATTTGTCAAGTGGTGGCAACCTGATACAAGTTCTTTTCACCTACCGTCTAGGAAGATGACGATCATGATGCATGATGTAGTGCATATATTGCATCTTCCAGTTGAGGGATGCCTGGTTCATGACACCACTTCATCTGGTGCTCTTGGGGGTTTGGTTGCTAACTCGATCGGTAGAACAGTTGCAGACTCTGGGAGTCCATTTTGGGATAATGGTGCTATTAGTGCACAGGGGGTTGCTGAGATTCTATTAGCAGAGCCACCTGTTCCATTGGAGATACAGCTGACACGCATTATATAGCGGATACGTACGGACTAAGTTCACGGACGTCGGGTGTGCAATGAATGTATGTGTCACCCTACCCATCTCATCTGAATCAAGCCAAAATAGATAATTGCTTTGAACAGCCTGATGAAGAAACTCCTGAGCTGCATTTCCGCCTTCTGATCTCTCCCTTCTTAACAAATCTCTACAATTATAAATGTGCCTCATGTTAGGCTTCAATGATGGAAATGCACCTTAAATGGCTTTCATGATGTGTCGTGGTTTCACATGGGCTGCAGTTAGTTATCCAACTAACTTCTTCGCACCGGGACTGAGACCGCTAATCTATCAATGACCCTCAAAGTATAACATCATTGAGTGATTATGAAACCCATGTTCCGCCTTAGTCTTGACAACCCAATACGAATAGTTCTTTATCGGGACAAGGAACAGCCGAAATAGACAACCACATGCTTTTCTCTTCGTTTTTCTCCTGATTGCTGAACTGAAATCACGAAGTTCTTTTTTCTTGCCACGTTCACAATCTCGATATTGATAACTCTTTTTGTGACTGGTTATCACCAAAAAAAACCGAATTCAAGAGCAATCTTCGTACACCACTCGACAGCATCATCACGAGTATTGAATTGAGGACAATTGTCGAAATATCGATTATAATTAATCCCATCATTAACAAGCTCCTGAAAAAAAAAATTATCGTTAATTAAAAAAAAATCAGAATATGTAAACATTATTTTAACCAAATTAATATTAATATAAGTTTACTATTAATATTTAATAACTAATTGAATATAACCTCATGTAGGTTTGGCCATTGGAGCGCCCTATTGAACCAACGTCTGGCCAAGACGTTGGACCCATGGTTCGAACGTGTGGCCACAACGATCACCCCATGGGCCCAACGTCTGGCCAGGACGTGAGGTCCATGGGTTGAACGTTCTGGCCACATGTTTGCGTTATGGACCTAACGTCCTGGCCAGACGTTGGTCCCATGGGGCGATCGTTCTGGCCACAGGTTCATTATTTTGTAAGCGTTAAAAAAAAATTACCTCAGAAGACGAAGACGACGACATTTCCCGTATTAATGGCGTTTGGTTGGGTTTGGTGGAAGATTGAAAATCGCAATGAGTGGTGGTAATTTTAGGGTTTAGAGAAAAGTGAGAGTTGAATTTTGACATATAGTAAAAATTTGAATGATAAAGTAAAGTGTTAGTAAAAAAAATATTGGTAAAAAACACACAAGGACGTAATAGTCCATTCATACATAAATTTGGGCGATTTTAAGTATTTTATGGGCGACGTATAGAAGTTGAGATAACAAACATTATTCTCCTCTCTCATCTCCAATACTCTATCTCACTCATTGAGCTTCCCTAATGGTTGTGTTTCTCTTCCTCCATAATTTTCTCCCACCCTAAACAGAAAATTAATCATGGTATTAGAGCAAGATTCAAATTCTGATTCAATTTCTCCCGCAAAATTTTCAATTTAGATATTTTCTTGAAATTTTTTCGTAAATTTCTGGTGATATTTTCTTCTACAAATTTTCTGGTGATAATTTCTTTTACAAATTTTCTGATTTTCACGTTAATTTTTCAATCAATTCGTACTCTACATCCTCAATTTGCGAATGGTTTCTCGTAAATTCTAGAAATTTCTTCACAATTTGCCCTACTTTTTTATATTCATCAACTTCCTTCCCTAATTTCGTTCCCTAATTTGGTGACCTAGAATTATCTGAATTCTTTGAAATATGATGTACAAATGTTGCCCTAGTTTCGTTCATATTGATTGAAATTCTTCTGGCTCAAAAATTTGGATATAATTACTCAAAATTGTTCCTGATTTGTCTATTGGCCTCAATTCCACGCTCAAGTTTCGCAATCTCTTCCTTTTTGTTCTTCTTTGTCTTCTTACTATTCATCTTCCACCGTTGTTATTGGTTGCAGTGAACAATCTCCTTAAAATCTAGAGAATTGTTGAATTATTTTTATTGATTAAAGTGTGAAGTTGTAGAGTCTATTGCTTAATTGACTAAGGGGGTGTTTGTTTGGTTCATTGAGAGGAAAGATAAAGGGTATGAGAAAGGGTTACAAGAGGAATGGAAAGGGTTTCCCATTGATTAAGAATGTTATTTGGTTAGGAACATCAAAAAGAATGAAAAATTATTATTATTATTTAATAATAGTAATAATAATAATAATAATAATAATAATAATAGATAATAATAATAAAGCATTATAATAAATATTAATAAAAATAAATAAATAATAATAATAATAAATATTAATAAAGATAATAAAATAATTATAATAATTATTAAAATAATAAAATAATTATAGTAATAATTAAAATAATAATAATAATAATAATAATAATAATAATAATAATAATAATAATAATAATAATACTCCTTTCGTTTCCTAAAGATCTTTCCTCTTTCCGTTTAAGTGCGTTTCCAAAATATCTTCTCTCTTTTACTTTATTCCTTATTTGGAATTTTTGTCCCGTTTTACCCTCTCATGTCCCTATCATATGGTCCACTATTACATTATTAATTCAATTTACTCCCTTTCTCTCTTCTACTTTAACTCATTTTTATTTGTTTATTTATCTTAACACATTTCTCTCTCCTACTTTACCCACCCCACACCCCACACAAATGAATCCTCCTTGGTATCTGTAGAAACAGTACCAAGGAAGATCTTTAGGAAATGCAAGGAGTACAATAATAATAAATAATTATAATAATAATATATAATATAATAAATAATAATAAATAATAAATGATAAATAGAAAGATTAATGAAAATAATAAATAAAAATAATGATGATGATAATAATTATAATAATTATTATTATTAAATAATAATAATAATATAATAATAAATGATAAATAGTAATATTAATAATAATAGATAATTAATAACAATGATAATAATAATAATAATTATTAAATAATAATAATAATAATAAATATAATAATAATAATAATAAACAATAATAAATAATAATAATAATAATAAATAATAATAATAATAATAATAATAATAATAATAATAATAATATGGTAGAGGGATATGGGATAATCCCAAACCTTGAGAGGTGGTGGGGAATCAATCTAAGGGGAAGGGGGGTAATCCTAATAAGAAAAAGGGGTAAAGGGTTTGAAAAAACACACTAATCAAACAGTCACAAAGATAAACAAGGAACTCAATTCCCTTTCCCTTTCTTGAAACCCTCCAACCAAACACCCCTAATGTTGAGAGGAATAATGTTTTGAATGGTTCATTTTTTGAGGTTATTCATTGATTGATGGTTTTCGAGATTTCGTGTATCTGATTTTTTTTAATTGAAGTTTTGCTAATCGTGCCTTGAAATTCTAGATAATTTCAATCAGAAATCCTTGTGAATTCTTTTTTGTGAAATGATTGTGTAGTTTCGTTGATTGATTGGAGAATTTGTTGAGAATTTATTCTGACCTAAGTTTTCGAATTTCTCTTCGTTATGGAGAATATTTTTATGAAATTCATTCTATTGCCGAAGCACAAAAAGTTTCCCACAATTCCACAAAATGTTTCTCTCCTCACCCCAATCTTGCAGTATTGAATGATATTCAGGGGCACTGTTGGATTAATGTAAACTAGTCCTATATGCATGCAATGCGTGGGAAAACAAACAAAAGGTCAATTGCGTAATAATGTATACGAAAAATTATTCATAAAGTTCACTGTATATTTTTCTTCTATTTTTGAAAGCCAATAAATCAATGATGATGTAAATATTTTGTTAATTGAGGATATAATGATAAAAGAGGGTGAATTTGTATTTTATTACTAAAGGGTATAAAAGGAATTATTACTTTTGGTATCCTCCTCCTGTTCCCTTATATAATAAAGATATATTGGGACGGTAACCGAAAGTATCGATTTGTCATATTTGTGAACCATAACTATTCAAACCAGTTTCCGCATAAATGGTTAACCAGTTTTTCGGTACAGTTTTCCGGTTAACCGTTAACCGTTACTTAAGTTTTATCAAATTATTTTACTAATTTTATATAGGAAGAATTATTTTAATTATGTCAATCTTTGCATGGCCTTCCAATTTCAAGTCTAACTTTTGATCATTCCTGATCAAGTGCACCTTACATTAGGATTAACTTTAATAAGGGTTTATGACTACTTAACCTAGAAATGCAGGTTGTATCCGGTAAACTTGCTGACGTGTCAATGACCGTTGGCATTAATTTTTCTTTTCATTTTTTGACTATTTCTCCCTCTTTTAACTGAACATCTTCTCTCTCCTCTTTATTCTTTTTTCTTCCTCTTTCTCCATTTTTGTTCTCCATCTTTTTTTTCTCTTTCCTCCAATTTTTTTCCTCGAAATTATGTCAGGAAGAAAGCGAGCTTTTGGCTCAGGATGTTCCTCCAATTCAAGTAAGGTTTGTTACCCACAGGTTAAATGCAAGTGTGGGAACAATGCGGTGGTGCAAACAATGATGAATGGGGCTAATGTTGGTTCCAGATTCTATTGTTGTCCTTTATGGCTATTAAGTGCAATTTGTCCCGAATTGTGTATTGTTTTTTTTTTCAATTCGTGGGTTCTTAATTTCTCCCTAATTTTTCAATTGGGAACCTGATTCAATTTTGTTGTTTTATAGGATACCAAATGTGAAATGTTCAAAATTATTGATGATAGCACTCCCCATGAAGATCTTCAATTTTAGATTTTTGAGAAGGATATGAACATAGCTGAATTGGAGGTTGTTTAGACATTCAAGGACAAAAAAAATCATGAAATTGCAAACAAAGAAGCATAGCTTGGAATTAGAAATTTTGTAATTGAAAAAAGAAAATGTTGAATTACGTTGTAACTTGGTGCAAAGTGCCACTAGTGAGAAGAATGTGAAATTTGCTTTCATCGTTGTGATAATTTGCTTTCATAAATCCTTTCATTCTTTCTCTGTCATGGTTGAACGCCAATCTGACACCACTCTTATAAATGTCAGAAGTTATAATTGGACTGAATCTAATTGTATGCTGGATGTCTTTCAATAAAGTGGCATCTTGTTTCAGACTTCTTATACTGGCACCCTTGAACAATATGGGAGAGTTGAGAGAAAACATCAGCATCTATTGAATATGAGTAGAGCCTTGGTATTTCAGGTTAATTTGCCTGTTGAGTTTTGGGGAGACTGTGTTCTTACGGTTGTTCATTTGATTAATTGTACTCCGTCTTGGGTTTTGAACAATAAAACACCTTATGAAAAGGTTTTTGGGATTGCTCCTGAATTTGATCTGCTCCGCGTTTTTTGGAGCTTGTGTTTTGCTCATAATCAAAAGGCTAAAGGAGATAATTAAATTTTTTCCTCGGGGTCGTAAATTTTGTTTCTTGGGTACCCTACAGGGACGAAAGGGTGGAAATTATATAATTTGGTCAGCAGTGAAATCTTTGTGTCGTGAGATGTTCAATTTTTTGAGTCCTCATTTCCCTATGTCTCTCCATCCACTACTTCTCATTCTCCTGCTGCTCATTTTTCCTCTTGATTTATCTATTGTGCAAGATGACACCCCTACCCTAGCCCAAACACAACCGTCGCTCATTCCTTATTCCTCGGATCCAAATTCTGTTCTTAGCCCAACATCATCAGATCTCCCTTCAAAATCCGCTCCAAGCCTCACCTCAACAGACCCCACGCCTGTCCCATCTTCTTTCTTGCCATTCCCATTAGACCTCGTGCCAGTTTCTTTCCCTCTCCCCTTAACTCAGCTGCCCTAATTATTCGCACGCCTGCCTCTGCGCCATCTGGGCCTACTTTCTCGGCAACTTCTCTTGAGCATGATACATTATCTTCCTCCCTTGGGCCTGATGCGGAGCCTACTTCCCCGGTTCACTTGGGTCGCGATTTTTGTGTTAAACAGCCCAATACCTTGTTGCGTGACTATGTGGAGAATTCAGTTGATTCAAAGATCCCCCCCCCCCCCCCCCCGCGCTCCAGGTTCATGACTTTTGATAATTTTTCTCTACGACATCGTGCCTTTCTTACAGCGGTTGATGCGGGCTTTGAGCCCAACAGGTTTAAGGAAGCGATGGAGTATTCTAGTTGGCGTGAGGCCATGTCTAAAGAAATCACTGCTTTTGAGGATAAAAAAACTTGGGTTATGACTACTCTTCCTCCAGGGAAGGAAGCTTTGGAATGTGAATGGGTGTACAAGATTAAATATGATTCTGATGGCAGTGTTGAACGTCACAAAGCTTGCTTGGTTATTCTTGGTAACCATCTGGTCTAGGGGATTGATTTTTATGAGACCTTTGCTCCTATGGCCAAAATGGTTACCGTTCGCACCTTTCTTGTTGTTGTTGCTGTTCAAAATTGGGAGGTGCATCAAATGGATGTTCATAATGCCTTCTTACATGGAAATTTTGATGAGGAAGTTTACATGAAGCTTCCGCCGATTTCAGTCCTGATACTCCTGGACAGGTATATAAGTTGCAAAAATCACTCTATGGTCTACGTCAGGCACCTCGTTATTGGTTTGCTAAATTTGCGGTTGCATTGCGTCGGTATGGTTTTTCTCGTTCCTACTATGATTACTCCCTTTTCACCTATTGTCGTGATGTTGTGAGACTGAATCTCCTTGTGTATGTTGAAGATATTATCCTTTCTAGTAATGATTCGGCTGCTCCCTCATCTTTTAACTCCGATCTTGGTGATTGTTTTCACATGATAGACCTTGGTCCTTTGAAATACTTCCTTAGAATTGAGGTTGCTCCCAGTGCTGATGGATTTTTCTTTTCTCAATGGAAGTATATAATTGATATTATTTCTGAGACTGGCTTCTTAGTGTTAAACCTGCTGACACTCCTTTAGAGCAAAACCATCATTTGACCCGAGCTGATAGTCCTTTCATGTATTATGATGTCTCTCAATATCGACAGCTTGTTGGACGTCTCTTTTATCTGGCTTTTACACTCCCTGACTTGGCCTATGTTGTACATGTTCTTACACAATTTATGCTTCAGCCTCTTAAGGAGCATTGGGAGGCTGCTCTCTGTGTTGTTCGATACCTCAAGGGGTGTCGTGGCCAAGGGATTGTTCTTTCTTCTTCCAGTGATCTTCATTTGACTTCTTGGTGTGATTCTAATTGGTTTAGTTATCCTTTTACTCGTCAACCTGGCTCTGGTTGGATTGTGTTTCTTGGTTCTTCCCCTATCTCTTGGAAGACCAAGAAACAACGCACTGTCTCTCGCTGCTCGGCTGAAGCCAAATATCGGTCGATGGCTGATGTCACAGCCGAACTTAAGTGGTTAAGAGCTCTTCTTGGTAGTCTTGGGGTGACTCATTCTGGTGCCTGCTCTCTCTTTTGTGATAGCAAATCGGCTCTCTATATTGCTCAGAATCCTGTTTTCCATGAGCGTATGAAACACTTTGAAATTGATTGTCATTACATTTGTGATGCCATTCAAGTCGGACTTGTTGCTACTGTGCATGTTTCGACTACTGAACAGCTTGCTGATCTCTTTACTAAGACTCTTGGGACTAGTCAATTTCTCTATCTTCTTGGCAAATTGGGCATTAGTGATCCACATACTCCAACTTGAGGGAGGGTGCTGGATTAATGTAAATATATTGGGTTGTACATGTTTAGTTTCCATTGGACCCCATTTGTTTATAGCCCGCGTATTTATTATAGCCTAGCGTAGGTCGTATATTATTGATTCACTAGTGGAAAAAAGAAGAAGGGATGGGCTGAAAATGGCATGTAGGGCTGCGGTTTTTGACAGCAGCCCTTTCCATAGCAGCCGTTCACTATTCTAGTAGGGTTGCGCTAGTCACAAGGAAGGGTTGCGCTTTTAAGTCAAAAGCGCAGCCCTTCTAAGCTAGAAGGACTGCGCTTTCTTCACTAGCGCAGCCCTTCTAAGCTTAGAAGGGCTGCGCTTGTTGAAAAGCGCAACCCTTCTAAGTTTAGAAGGGCTGCCCATTCTAAGAAGAAGGGTTGCGCTAGTTAGAACTAGCGCATCCCTTCTTCTTAGAAGGGTTGCGCTAGTTAGAACTAGCGCAGCCCTTCTTCTTAGAAGCGCTGCGCTAGTTCCAACTAGCACAACCCTTCACTTTTTTTTTTTTTTTTTTTTTGCGTGCACACAGCCTGCACACACACAGCAGCATAGCATCACAGCAGCCTGCCCCCTCCCCACTGCCCCCACCCCCACCCACCACTGCCTCCCTCCCAGCCCTCACCCCACCCCACTGCCCCCCCCACCCCCCACTGCCCCCTCCCAGCCCCCACCCCACCCCACTGCCCCACCCCCCTGCCCCCCTCCAGCCCCACCCCCAGCCCACCCCACCCCACTGCCCACTACCCACCCCCACCACCCACCCCACCCAAAACCTCCCTTGGATAAAAAAAAATGCAAATTGCAATACGATAATATATGACAAGTGGAGAAAGGTTATAACTTCAAATATATTTAATAATGTAAAAAGTGTACATAGGATTGATAGAAACTAGTACATTCGAGCTAAATCTCATCCTATGCAATCATCGGTAATGTGGGATGCCAACTTATCCCGAACTTCATCAATTTCTTCTTTGGTGAAGTTCCTCAAACGTGGTGTGGAATTCGCATAAACCTTGCAAAACAACCAAGGAATAAACACATATATAAGAATTCATCATTTTACCGTAGTTAGTACTTCTAGAAATGACATATACCTTCCCGAGATTCAATCAAAATCAAATGCAAGCCTAAAAGTCTACACACTAGTTATAATATATCTCATATAATCATGTTCAAAGAAAATTTGGGGTTAACTGACTTAATAGTACATTTTGGGAGGAAAAGGCCAAAAAGGCCGGAAATGGCCTTTTCGTTCCCAAATGCAACCAACAACAAATGCAAGCCTAAGAATCTACATACTAGTTATATTATGCCTCATATAATCATGTTCAAAGAGAATTTGGGGTTAAATCACTTCATAAGTACATTTTGGGAGCGAAAAGGCCAAAATAGGCCGGAAATGGCCTTTTCGTTCCCGAAATGCAACCAACAACAAATGCAAGCCTAAGAATCTACATACTAGTTATATTATGCCTCATATAATCATGTTCAAAGAGAATTTGGGGTTAAATCACTTCATAAGTACATTTTGGGAGCGAAAAGGCCGGAAATGGCCTTTTCGTTCCCGAAATGCAACCAACAACATATGCAAGCCTAATAATATACATACTATTTATATTATGCCTCATATAATCATGTTCAAAGAATTTGGGTTAAATCACTTATAAGTACATTTTGGGAGCGAAAAGGCCAAAATAGGCCGGAAATGCAACAAACAACAATTGGAAACCTAAAAGTTACATACCTTTCGAAGATCACCAACATCTTTGCAATAGTTGACGATATCGAGCATGAACCTCATGACGTAATACCCACACGCACGTCCACCTTCTTGTACCGGACACTAAAATTCACCAAAAGATGCAATAAATGACATGTTAGATGTGTATTATGTGTTTCTATAAAAGGATGCAAAAAATTACTCATGTTACCTCGACTAAATACCAAACAGGAGGTTTTCCTTGTCGAAGTCCAGATGCAGTAATCTTCTTCATCACACTACATCAATACATTATTATAAGATTAGATGTACATTTAATATTTAATAAGCTAAGTGTGCATATAGTTTCGATTAGGCTACCTATTTAACAATGATTTGACTAGTAAGGACCGTATTGTTCCTTTACGCAAAGAATCAAAGTGGTAGACTTCGTTACGTGACAAACATATTGCAATCAGTGTCCAATGGTTCCTACAACAATAAAAATGTTATTATTATCGTAGAACAACTAATAGGTCAATTTAATTAAAGTAATAAAAAGTGAGTTTAAGAAGCATACGATTCAATGTAAGGAAGAAGAATGATCTTATATCCAGTACGAGAACATGCGTTCAAAGAATCCTTGAGATATGCTTTCACCTCCTTTTCGTTTTGTATGCAACTGTATCTCGTACAAAGCTTGGACATAACCAACCAAACATTGGCTGACTAGATGCCTCAAATCATTGTATAATAGCCTGAGAATATATTGATAAAAATAAAACTTACTTATTATGGAAGTTATTATAGTTGGATTGAATACTACTTAATTAAGGCATATATGTATATTTATTAATTTAATATACTAATAAAGTATTACCTCATGAATGTTTGTATCATGGAAACATTCAACTCTTCCTCAAGTAAGAATTCTTTAATATCACCTTAGAAAGAAGGTCGATGTTTCCTCAATGTAGTGGAATTGGTGGTCCGACAACTTAATCTCAATCATTGCTTCATCGTCTGCATCGCTAAGCACTCATGTAGCCAGAACACGGTTGAGTAAGGCCTTGCACCACCTCCATATCCGTAATGAGTGGAGACTTTGCCTAGAAAATTTACTTTCTCCACTTGGGCACGTCGGCCTCCCGAGGTGAAGCTACCTTCTTTCCCTTCCTGTCGGCCTTCCCCGAACCCTAGTAATTAGTTAAATTAAAAGATATTACTGACAATCATATATAGGAACTATAAAAGAAAACTATGTATATAACTTATGTTAATCATTGTACCTGATCTGATAACCGCACCAATGCACGCGGCCATAGAATATAACTGCCAAGGGCATCAGTCAATAACTGTACACCAACTCCTGCATTCGGCAGCGGAAGAGGAAATGCTTCGAAACCGGGCACAATGTCTGAAACGCTGACCACATAGTGAATATCAGCGACTGGCTGGTTGTGCAATCGTACCCGGTCCCTAGGGGGCTGTGCAGATCCATAAGCAACGATAATGAAACTACCATGACCATCTCCTTGATTTAATAGCTCACATGGTGTCTCTTTCTTTTAAAAAAACTCTATTCATAGTTAGTCTATGAAACAACATATTTAAGAACAATAGTTGTGATATTAAATGATTACCGTGAACTCCGGATTGGATGAGGCTGGTAGGCAGGCTGCGTAGGAAAGCTGTGAGGAACACTCCTGCTGAAAGCACCAAAAGTCGGTAA
This sequence comes from Beta vulgaris subsp. vulgaris, assembly GCF_026745355.1. Taxonomy (NCBI): domain Eukaryota; kingdom Viridiplantae; phylum Streptophyta; class Magnoliopsida; order Caryophyllales; family Amaranthaceae; genus Beta; species Beta vulgaris. The sequence goes on from NC_079209.1 coordinate 20,217,333, forward strand.
GCCCATCTGCGCCAAAATGGCGTTGAAATTCTGAGTCATCTCCGCTCTGAGCTCCTCCCGAATATGGGCTTTCATAGCCTCCACATCTATGGAAGCTGATGAATTGACACTAGAGGCACTGGACCTTGACGTAGAGGTGTATTGATCACCATACACCTTTCTGACCCCAGGCGGACACCTCCTACGCCCCTACACGTCCATATTGGTCCCGTCCTAGAGTCTCGTGTAAGGCATCAACTTGTCCTCTAGGAGTGAACTCACCAGTTGCCTCCTTTTCCTTCAAGCCAATCTGCATAAGGATAAGAGAGAAATACTCGTGAGCGCACAAGTTATATTATTATGTAAACCTTATCAAAAACTTATAATATGTACTTACAATGGCATTAGCTATCTGTTTTGTTCCGGGATCAGGTATGACTCTTTGTCCCTTTGCATCAACCCCATGCATGGAACACCACCAATCGAGCGCTCTATCTGGTTGGCCCTGTGCAATTGTCGTCGTAGAGCTAGTGCCCGATGCCGTGGTCGATGCAATCGTGGGGTAATGGTCATACATCCACGATTCTCTCGCCTGACCATACGACTGAGAACCAGATGGTGATTGTCTTCCTAGCTTTTGCATTCGCGCTATTTTTCTCACGAGATGCCTGAAACACACAAATATAAACAAAGGTTAGATATGGTGTTATACAATAATATTGGATCTAAAAGTATTAAATCTTAGCTAGTAAAAAATTCTTACAACAGCTTCTGGGGTTGTTTTTTGTGCAACAAATGCATGCCACTCCTCAGCTGTGATATGCCTCCATATCTGATATGGAAGCTTGGAGGGCTCAAATGATGTGTCCTGTGAAGCCTCAGAAGAAGGTGTTGCTCCCCCGTCGTAGATTTTCTTCTTCTTTGTTCCCCGACTTTTCTCCGCTTCGTGATCCACCCGACACTAGCTTGGCCTTGAAGTCTCGGAACCTCTGGGAACGCGGATAGAACAAATTCTTCTTGCGCTTCATCATTTGGAATATGGAATTGATTCTACAAAGAACGCATTTCACAAATTAGTAATATTACATAGTATATTTAACTAAAGTGTTAAGATTCTAAATGTAAGTACGCAATCTTACCATAGTATCTTCCCAAATCATCTTCTTCAAAGACTCGGGGACCTCTTTCCATGAGTGGAGAATGGAGAGCTTATGCATGCAAATCCCAACTTGCATGGCATACTTTTGACGCCATTTTCCACAAGGTTGCCCCAAATGATCGTAATCCAAAGTCATTAGGGTGGGTTTCCCTAGTGACTTTGTAGGTCCCCTTCCTTTCCTCTTTTTCGTCTCCAAGTTCTTACTTGGCCTTTGTAACCTTTTTCTTCACGGCGAGCCATAACCAAATGCCGTGTTCCTTTTTGTAATCGAAACACTCATCTTCGGTAGTGTGTTCCGCACTCGTATCCGTATGCACCTCCGCCATGTCCCTGAAATTGTACAAACATACGAATTAATTAAAAAAAAATTTAGGACGCGAGGGGGGTGTGCAGCAGGGGCGCGAGGGGGGGTGTACAGCAGGGGGCCACGGGGTGGGCAGCAGGGGGCGGGGGGTACAACAGGGGGGCAGCAGGGGGTGCAGCAGGGGGAGGGTGTGCATTGGGGGGGAGGGGGTGTGCATGGGGAGGGGGGTGTCAATGGGAAGGGAAAAGGCCAAATAGGCCAAATTAGGCCGGAAATGGCCTTTTCATTCCCGAAATGCAACCAACAACAAATTAAAGCCTAAAAATCTACATACTAGTTACATTATACATCATATAATCATGTTCAAAGAAAATTTGGGGTTAAATCACTCGATAAGTACGATTTGGGAGCGAAAAGGCCAAAATAGGCCGGAAATGGCCGTTTCGTTCCCAAAATGCAACCAACAACAAATTAAAGCCTAACAATCTACATACTAGTTACATTATACATCATATAATCATGTTCAAAGAAAATTTTGGGTTAAATCACTCGATAAGTACGATTTGGGAGCGAAAAGGCCAAAATAGGCTGTTATTTCCCTAGGAACACTACAAGAGGGGGGTGAATTGTAGGTGTAGAAATAAACGTAACTTTTTGCGGAAATTAAAACTTAAACGAATAAACAAGCTAGAGGAACACAAGGGATTTTTACGAGGAAAAACATCTTGGGCCCAACAAGAAGAAACAACCTCGACCACTAGGGATTTTAAACTCAACTCTTTCACTAATTAGGCCAAACAACTTTGTTACAACCTAATTCTAACTCGAGCCACACCTTGAGTTCCTAAACTCAAGTTCCTGAGCCACTGTTCCCCTAACAGCAGTTCCTCTCAACTTCACTCGAAGTTTTCTCACTCATACAAGCTTTACTCAAAGCCTCTCTCTTACAGAACTTCACTCAAAGTTCCCTTACCCCAAAAACCAAAATACAATTGATCGAAATAAGCTTAGTGGAATTAGAGTAAGAAAGCAAAGAACAAATGGCTATTATGAGAGAATGAAGGCACTGACACTTAATTAGTTAAACTCACTTAATTACTTAGTCAGACACACTTTGGAACTCATTTAGACTTCAATAATTATAGTGACAATCATGAAGAACGTGGGAGTAAAACTCGATTACATGTTAAGTCCATTAACCCATGATGTTCCTTCTCATAAGGAACACGTTTGGTAGGCGTTTGTCGTGTACTCCTAACCAAATATAATTAACCTACTTTCATGCACACTAAGTAAGTATAATGGAAGCAGGGATCGTATCCACAGGGAGCAAATGAACTTGATTGGAAATTAGCAAATCAAGAACCCTAGTATGTACTAAGGCCAAAGCAACCGAATAGGGGGGATTTGGAACAATGTAAGTGATCTAAACTACTCACAATACTAAAACACGAAGAGATTACAATATAAAAAGGCCTTGGACTCGGTTAGCATCCACCCTAACCTACTTTGTGATCACGAAACCTTAACCCTCAACCTCTCCTATGGTCACCTATTGAGAAGTCGATACTTCTATCCTCCTAGATCGTGATCTAACACACGATCTGCGTGGTTTGAACCGCTCTTACTATGAATTAACTCAAATGAATCGTACTTAAGTTCAAACCAAAGTAGCATTAAAAACGAGGAACACAATAGGATCACTAATGTTATTAAAGCAACAACATTCAAGTAATAAGCTATGCT